>NC_041398.2:107288947-107343947 GCF_900747795.2 Erpetoichthys calabaricus
TTAATTGCACATGTTAATATGTATGCTTACACAGTATTAAAAGACACTCAACAATTACACAGTATTAAAAGACAGTCAACAATTAACGTCATTTACCTTCGTTCCCGCGTTTGACTTGTGCTGTAAATCTCTTCCTCGTTTTCAGTTCACGTGATTACGTAGGAGGCGTAATACGTGATGACGCAATACGTGACTCCACCTCCTCCATTAGAGTATATGGACAAAAAACAGGTTCCAGTGATGAGTGAGTCAGTCAAACAAGTTCCAGTTATGACCATTACGCGTAGAATTTCGAAATGAAACCTGCCTAACTTTTGTAAGTACGCTGTAAGGAATGAGCCTGCCAAATTTCAGCCTTCTACCTACACGGGAAGTTGGAGAATTAGTGATGAGTCAGTCAGTCAGTCAGTGAGTCAGTAAGGGCTTTGCCTTTTATTAGTATAGATAATAAAATAAATATAGATCGCTACTTCGCGGATTTTCACCTATCGCGGGGGGCTCTGGAACGTAACCCCCGTGATAGGTGAAGGATTACTGTATACAAATCACCATTTTTTCTGCAGTTCCACTTCCGTAGAGAACCCCTTAAAGGATTTTATAAATACAGAATGAAAATCAATTGTTTACACAGTTTATTTGTACAGCTAGTCAAATGGAGGAACCTTGCATAATACTTCAGCAATTTTCCAAGAAAACATGATAGGACATTGGACTGTCACAGGAAACAAACATACTGTACACTCACAATCATTTTTTGGTGACAACCTCTTAAACTCTACATGACAAATGACTGGCTAAATTATTGCCTTTTAACTGTCTGAAAAACTAGAAATCACTGGCCAATAACAGATTCATATTAATTCTCTATTACTGCAAAAATTCTAAGAAATACCCATTCTTCAATTTTCTATTCCTTTTATCCATATCTAAATCACAGGTACAGTGCATCCGGAAAGTATTCACAGCGCATCACTTTTTCCACATTTTGTTATGTTACAGCCTTATTCCAAAATGGATTAAATTCATTTTTTTCCTCAGAATTCTGCACACAACACCCCATAATGACAACGTGAAAAATGGTTTACTTGAGGTTTTTGCAAATTTATTAAAAATAAAAAAACTGAGAAATCACATGTACATAAGTATTCACAGCCTTTCCTCAATACTTTGTCGATGTACCGTTGGCAGCAATTACAGCCTCAAGACTTTTTGAATATGATGCCACAAGATTGGCACACCTATCCTTGGCCAGTTTCGCACATTCCTCTTTGCAGCACCTCTCAAGCTCCATCAGGTTGGATGGGAAGTGTCGGTGCACAGCCATTTTAAGATCTCTCCAGAGATGTTCAATCGGATTCAAGTCTGGGCTCTGGCTGGGCCACTCAAGGACATTCACAGAGTTGTCCTGAAGCCACTCCTTTGATATCTTGGCTGTGTGCTTAGGTTCGTTGTCCTGCTAAAAGATGAACTGTTGCCCCAGTCCGAGGTCAAGAGCACTCTGGAGCAGGTTTTCATCCAGGATGGCTCTGTACATTGCTGCAGTCATCTTTCCCTTTATCCTGACTAGTCTCCCAGTCCCTGCCGCTGAAAAACATCCCCACAGCATGATCCTGCCACCACCATGCTTCACTGTAGGGATGGTATTGGCCTGGTGATGAGCGGTGCCTGGTTTCCTCCAAACGTGACGCCTGGCATTCACACCAAAAAGTTCAATCTTTGTCTCATCAGATCAGATAATTTTCTTTCTCATGATCTGAGAGTCCTTCAGGTGCCTTTTGGCAAACTCCAGGCGGGCTGCTATGTGCCTTTTACTAAGGAGTGGCTTCCGTCTGGCCACTCTACCATACAGGCCAGATTGGTGGATTGCTGCAGAGATGGTTATCCTTCTGGAAGATTCTCCTCTCTCCACAGAGGATCTCTGGACCTCTGATAGAGTGACCATCGGGTTCTTGGTCACCTTCCTGACTAAGGCTCTTCTCCCCCGATCGCTCAGTTTAGATGGCCGGCCAACTCTAGGAAGAGTCCTGGTGGTTTCGAACTTCTTCCACTTACGGATGATGGAGTCCACTATGCTCATTGGGACCTTCAAAGCAGCAGAAATTTTTCTGTAACCTTCCCCAGATTTGTGCCTCGAGACAATCCTGTCTCGGAGGTCTACAGACAATTCCTTTAACTTCATGCTTGGTTTGTGCTCTGACATGAACTGTCAACTGTGGGACCTTTATATAGACAGGTGTGTGCCTTTACAAATCATGTCCAATCAACTGAATTTACCACAGGTGGCCTCCAGTTAAGCTGCAGAAACATCTCAAGGATGATCAGGGGAAACCGGATGCACCTGAATTCAATTTTGAGCTTCATGGCAAAGACTGTGAATACTTATGTACATGTGCTTTCTCAGTTTTTTTATTTTTAATAAATTTGCAAAAACCTCAAGTAAACTTTTTTCACATTGTCATTAGAATTCTGAGGAAAAAAATGAATTTAATCCATTTTGGAATAAGGCTGTAACATAACAAAATGTGGAAAAAGTGATGCGCTGTGAATACTTTCCGGATGCACTGTATTTATCCCAGGAGTGCTGCACAAGACAGACACTATCTCTGGAGAAGGCCACAGTTCGGCTTTGTACATTTAAGCACACAGTTTGGTACACCTACATTTAGTAATGTCAAAAGACCAACTACTTTCGATACCAATGTTCCAAACGCATAACAGTTCTATCTTTTTTTTCACTAATGATAGAACCAAATGACAGTCTGTACTGGACTCATGCGTGATTGCAAGTAGACAAATTACTCCAGAAGCCCAAAATATGAGATACATGTGAATAAGAACTACATATAAAAATGGCTCATGGGGATAATACAGCATTGCATCACCACTTTGTCTTCAAGACAGCATGTGACTGTGGCAATCATACTTATTATTACTATTAAAAAAGCCAAAGAGTCAAACATACATACACACACACACACACACACACACACACACACACACACACAGGCTTTTGTTATCACCTGTTTTATCCCACATTTCTTTCTTAAATACAAATATGCAAGTGCTACATCTGTGTCATTCATTTGGATTTTGAAATCAAACTAATGTCAATTTATATAATTCCCAAAATGTGACAAACATAGTGAAACCACATACAGTATGTCATATATCTGAAAGGTACATTGGTGAGTGTAATGCAGTCTACCAGATACACTACAGGTCCAGTTAATATCCTACTTCTGGACTAGTAAACAGGCTTAGAAATAACAAAACCTGATCAGTCATATATAATATATATATATATAAAATACTTTGAAAACAGCACAACAGATAGTATTTTACAGGAGTGTGGAAATAATTGATTACTGTAATGCTGACATGATTGATTTCACGCAGGAAATTAAAGTTTGGACAAAAGTTATAAATAAATAAATAGATAGACAGACAGTCAGACAAACAAACAAATAAATAAATAAAATTAGGGCCAGATTTAGAAAATTAAATTTCTAGGATTTTGTGACATCTGAAAATTGAATCAATTTGACTCATCCATTGCACTTTAATTTGGTTTTAACCAGTTAATGATGCAAATTTAAATCTTATAACAGCAAATATTACAAACCTAACACAGGGATTCTCTGACAAAACACAAAAGTATGTTGTTACAAAAACAAATTTAAAGACTTTGTTTAAATTAAAACATCCAGAATCATCTTGGAATTTCCTAATTCAACAGTACATATAAACTATAAGTGTTTTAATTTTTACATTTAATAAGCAGTATTTTCAGTTACTGGAGAGGAAATGTTGGAGAATGAATTTGGAATTTGCGCATGGTAGAATAAATTAGTCCATGATAGTAATGATATCATACCTTATAAACCCTGTGCTGAAATCCCCTTAAGATTGTAAAATGTCCCCCATTTGTTGTTAAACTGGGAGGATCCCCCGTCCATCAAATATTAAAATTCAAACCCCGCATTGTAATTTCATCTTTATGAATGCAAATACTAGTTTGCTTAATTGGTAGTTGGTTAATTTCTTGATGGGTATACCAGAATTTTAAAGCTACTATTACTAATGTGGCAGTGTGGTATAGTGACTTTTGAATTTGATCCCTGAGGTTGTGGTTTCAAATCCTTCAACTGGCACAGTGTGACCACATGAAGGTCATTTCATCTGTCTTAGCTCCAACTGGAAAAATAAAAAAGAAATGGAACCAGTTGTATCTCAAATGTTGTAAGTCACCTTGGATAACTGTGTCAGCCAAATAACTAAATGTCCTAGTATTTATTTTTTTATATTCTATTACAGAAAAGGCACACTATTGCTCACTTTAATAAAAAAGTGGTTGAATGGGATTTCTCATTGTGCTGTGGTATCAAAAGATATCGAGTATTGTGAAATTTCACTAGTATTGGTATCACATACTAATATTCTGTTATCCTGACATCCCTATACTCATTGGTCCAACTATTTTTGTCAATTGAATTAACATACAACATATGGATATTGGATGTTTTGTAAAAAAAAATGGAACACCTTGTAAACAATCCATGCTGACCTGGGAAGACATTGTGCTGAGATTTACTGCGCAGGCAGCTACCTTTACAATAGCTCTTGTTCTCCCTGTTTTATTTTGTGTTTTTTAACTTATTTTGCTAGATAGATAGATACTTTATTAATCCCAAAGGGAAATTCACATACTCCAGCAGCAGCATACTGATAAAGAAACAATAGTTAAATAGATAAAATAGATAAAAAGGTAGAAAGATAAAGTCATACACGGAGCTGCTGGAAAGGCTGCCACTTGCGGCGGCACCTGAGTCATATGATACAAGTCTGTATTAATTTTAGGATTAGAAGTGATCTGGTTTGACTCTAAAAGTAGCCTCTAAAAATTGTATACAGTACATGTATTTTAAATTGACAAATACCTGCTGGTATTGTCAGAAACCCAAGTGCCGGCTCCTCTCAAATGCCTTTTAGTCAAGTCACAAGGAGAGTGAAGAGGAGGCTACCTTATGTCTGCAACTCCTGTAAATATAAGAGACACCAAAAAACTTAAAGTGAAGTATATTAAGTATTCCCATAGTCAGCTGTTAGCACTGTGATCCTGGGTGCCTAAACAGCTCAGTTGCACTGACATTTATATTTGTTAGCTTAGCAGATGCTTTTATCTAAAGCGACTTACGAAAAAGATTAATATAATCAAGTAAACCCTACCAGAGGTGCTGAACTCCATAAGACAGAGGGTAAAGAGCCAGAGCAAGACTAAAAGCAAAGCATAAATGTTTCAGAAGTGAGCTGCATTCCACTCTAATTGGCCTTGTTTGATTGCTTTCGAACACAATGAATGAACTGTCAGCTCTCATAGTGAATCCCGGCATGTGCAGTTGCTGTAACCCAATACACCTGTCACTATTTTAATGCTGGACAGATTTCATCTAACATGAGCAGACACAGAATGGGGTGAAAAAAAGCAGGAAGGGGTCTGGTCACCTATGAAAATGTGGAATGTAGTAAAATGGAGTAATTTACAACTAATTTAAAACTTAAATGTGTAATCCAGATACTGAAATATTGGCTGTAGGAGCAAATTCATATTATCTGCCTACTGAAATAAGTTGCATCATCCTGATTTATGTTCATATTCCTCTCTCTGCAGAGATTCACCAAAAGAAATTATTTACTCTGCTAATCTAATGATAAATCATTTCTACCTTGTAGTTATGTTTAGTGACTTCAACCATGTGACTTCAGAAGGAAAAATGACAAATTTCCATCAGCTGGTATCATGTTTCACTTATGGACAGAACCAGCTGGACCTACTTTATTCAATTAAAAAATGTCTTTAGATAACACAGGGTATATAGGAGACAAGTGAACAACTTTGTATTTTGGTGCAAAGAGAACTGTCAGCAGCTTAACATCATCAAAACCAAGGAAGTGGTTATTGACTTTTGCCACATCAAGGAGCATCTATGCTTGGTCTCTATTCAAGGAGTGGATGTGGAGGTGATTCGCTACAACAAAGTACTCAGAGTAGGGATGTCATGTTATCAGAATTTTTGTTTTCAATACCAATGTCAGTTTAGTCTTATTATACTCGCTATCTTTTGACACCACGACAAAAACACAAATCCCATTCAATGGCTTTTTTTATTAGAACATCTTCATTTACTGAAGTGAACAATATTGTGCCTTTTCTGTAATACAATATAAAATATATAAAAATTACAGTATTAAACGCTTTAAAATAGCATTGGGGCGGAGTGGTGGCCCTGAGGCTAAGGATCTGCGCTGGTATCCCGAAGGTTGCCGGTTCGAATTCCCGTCACTGCCAAAAGAGGTCCTACTCTGCTGAGCCCTGAAGCAAGGCCCTTAACCTTCCATTGCTCCATGGGCGCTGTACAATGGCTGACCCTGCGCTCTGACCCCAAGAGGTATGCAAAAGCTAACAAATTCCTAATGCGAGAAATTGTATAAGGCGAAATAAAGAACAAAAAAAAAAAAAATACTGCTATATCCACAAGTAGATGCCCAACTATCACTTAAGTAAACAAGTATTGGCATTCATAAAAATCAAACTACTGTACAATGTAAGGCTTGATCTTTAATGTGTGGCAGAGATGGGAATCCCCACAGTTAAACAAGAAATCAGGGGTTTATAATCTCTCTATTATAAAAAAAAATCCTGGAGAGAAACACTAGGGCAAGACTTCCCAAAGTGGTCGATATCGACCCCCTGGGGTCGATTTGAACTTTCTAGGGGTCGATAGTTTCAATAAAAAAATTTGGGGGTCGATGTCAGAAAAAATAGACCCCCTTACTACTGCTTATTTGTTTGTGTTTGTTACTTCAAAATATCTATGATTCCAATAGGTACCTAATTAAGAAGTAAAATAATTAAAAAAAAAACACTTTTCTGATAAAAACACATTACATACGAAACTTGCGAGCGAAAAGGTAAAATGTTTCATTAAAAGAGTCACACGTAAGAATGCATGAAAATACATTTAGCACAAACATGTCTGAGCATTGTCTTATCGAATGTATCAAAGCAAGTGCGGACATGAAAAAACGTTGCAAGTCACTTCATTTTTATATTTAATATAGTGATTTCAATACAGTATTTGTACTTATTTTGAATTTACATATTTATTTCATAAATGTCAAAAATGTAAAAAAACTCTGCTCGTATTTTTTTGCTTTAATCTTCAATCTTCATTAGTGCAGGTTTCGATATTAAATGTTGCACACGATAATGCCATATTCATTAGTCATTTTATCTTTATCAATCATTAATTATAAGTGATTAAAATGAAAAGTTTGAAATCTAGTGAAATATTTAATATTGAGTACTCTACAAATTTATTAATTTGAGTAAGTAAAGTAAATGACTAGGGGGTCGACGGATTTAAAAGTTTTTGGTAAAGGGGTCTGCGGCTGAAAAAAGTTTGGGAACTCTTGCACTAGGGCATCGAGATATGATCTTCATGTTAAGATCATGGAAGACACTTAAAAGACCCGCGAGATGAAAAAAAATGGCCATGGAGCGTCTCACGGGGACCTTAAACATGAGACATTGTGCCAAGAGATTGACCCAGGACCGTCTCGCGATGACGTAGAACATGACATTCGATGATGTAGAAGATGAGAAGACACGCCCTACTTACAATCTATCAAATAAGACAACAGGTAGCAAAACATTCAGTCATGTGAAGGATTTGAGCACACAGATCCAGGGTCTCAGCGCATATAAAGTGTATAAGGACAATACGTTATAAATGAAACGTCGACGACTAAGAGAAGAAGAAAGCAGCGTGGAGAAAAGAGACTCAAAAGCATTGGAGAGAAAAAAGAGCAAAAAAGAAAAAATAATCTAGGTGCAAATTCAGAAAAAAAGGAAAGTAATTATCAGCCCGTAACAAGTGGAATTGAAACAAAGCAAGTCCAATCGGGCTCAGAATTAAAAGACAGAGTAAAAGACAAAGTAGAACTTCATAAAGACGTTCACAAACGTTGGCGCTATAAAACATGCACAGCAGGTTAGAGATTATGAAAGCAGTGGAATTCGAAAGACTCAAAAAAAAAAAATGTTGGCGCGATACACATGTGGAGAAAGGCGCAGAATATGAAAGTAGGAAAATTAGAAAGTATAAAAAAAGAAAGTAAAGATCGCAGTAGCACAAACAAGCGGAAATTATTACTCGACAAAAGGGAAAATAATCACAACGGATCAGGTGTCACTGAAAAAAAAGCAGGACAAAGCGAGGTCAGAAATAAAAAACAGAGTGGAAAACAAAGTAAAACGTCATAAAGAGGTTAAAAAACAAGGAGGCCAAACACATGCAGAACAGGTTAGAGATAATGAAAACTGGAATTCAAAAGACTCAAAAAAAAACGAAGGCGCGAAACACATGCAGAGCAAGATACAGAATATGAAAGCAGAAAAAAATGACAGTGTCAAAAAAAGAAAGTAAACATCGCATTAGCGCAAACAAAGAAAAATTATTACTCAGAGAAATAATGAAAAGGCGAACAGAGATCGAATATGTGGACACAGGTGATATTTCAGAAGTATGTAAATATTGTAAGGCTTTGAAGTTTAAATCAGAGAATTTCAAAAACGTGGTTTTATTGGTTACTTTGCAAAAAAAATTATTAACTGCTGATGATGTAGATCGCTTTGTCTGTGCTGAAATTCCAAATAGAGAAACCTATCCTGAAATATGGTACAAAATCATTAAACACATGTCTCACTGACCTCATTTAAAAGATTCAGCATATTGGAACATGAAAGATTCCAAATATTGTTTTTACAGAAGTTCTGAAATAAAAGTGAAACTAATGAAATAGCAACAATTCAAAGAAAAAAAAATCTTAAAAAAGTGTGTATCCGAAAAACCAAACACGGGGGTTGGCGAGCGAAGCGAGCAGGGGCAAAGCTCCCTAGTCTTTATAAAGAATGAATTGCCACTCATGTCATCGGCGCTGACAAGCCAAAGAGACAATATTTGAATCTTGTATCAGTGTTTACTTACTACAACAGTTGTTTGTGCTGGCAGTCCTCCCACATACCACAGTCCTATATGCATAACAGTGGATGCATGAAAATCGCACCGTAGCATGACTGTGTATGCACCGGTTAGAAAAGGGAGAGACACTTGGACTGATGAACAACTGTATAAGTGTTCATTACAATAAAGAAAATGACTCCAAATCATTCATTAATTTATTGGGACTGTGTAGGACACTATTTAAAAGTTACCTTGTTATCTCGTCTTACAAATGTGTAAAAATACATGTTAAATGATTATACCACATTTGATCGTAGATGTTATTTTACTCTCAAAGCATTAACAAAACATTGTTAATAATTTCCATAATAAATTCCATATTAAAATAAAAGTGGCAATAATGCAAATCTGTGTACACTCCTGCATACGGATGCTGAAATTCTCTTGCGAGAACACAAAAGAATTTCCAGACATGATCTCTAGTCTTCCTTTCTGACACGTGTTAATGCAGTACTGTATCATCCAAAGATAGTCATTTATATATGTAGTTTTTACTCCATTTTAATCATGTAGTATTGTTCCTTCCAGAGTAATTCATCTGCTTGCAGTCACACAAGTACAGTACTGACCTTCTTGATACTAGCAAAATTATAAAAAAACAATGTTGCACATCTTCTTCTTCACACTATTATTGAGTACTTTTAGCCAATGAGGTATTGAACAGAAGTGTGTCAATAAATGCTACTGGGGCTCTTTCATACCTATTGCAATACACCTTTATAATGCTTTACTGTGAATGATCATTATCTTTAGCAAAATCAGAAGTTTTATCATTATAAAACAATGTAAAACTGTTTTTGAAATATCATATAAATGCAGATTACCCTCTTAAAACTAAAGTATTATTTAGAATGCTACAAACTGATACTGACAAAATAAACCACAGCTGGCTAAACAATCAGCAAAAACAAAAGACCAACTCAACACAAAGATCTGCAATTGAACACTAAACTGATACCAAATCGTGTTATTTACATTAATATCTGTGTACTTTTGTTTTAAGGTTTGTTATAATTTGACGTGCTCCTTTTAGCCTACACTTTTAAGATGTTTAGTTCCTTCTTCATTGTCAAAACAAGTAGTGATGATTCCAGATGCTCTAGGGAATTCCTTTTCAATTACTGTTTATATAGGGATTATTGGGAATGGAATTGGCCCTTAAGAATGAGTCAAGCACACACTGCAGAAAAAGCATGACTCTAAACAAGGATACACTCATGGGAGAAGGCTAACTGGAGAAGCTTCAGAAAAGCAGCACAATAAATAAACATTCTGCCCTTGGTTCACGCCTCATGAGAGGCCGAGTAAAAAACTGTTTAAAGCTTTACTCCTTGAGCTCAGCTGGAAAGCCAGAATGAATAAACTTATAGACATATATTCTATTCTGTGACCAAGAATCTGAAATGTATTCTTAATGAAGTTTTCTGTTTTTTTTCTGTGCTTAAACCATAGCTTCTCTATGAAAGAAAAAAAAATCAATATACATGCACTGCATCTATCACACTCAGTATCAATTGACTGGCATTGTGCTGAAACTATCAAGATTTACATAGCTGTTTTGAGCTGAAACTGGTAGAACTACATTGAACACCAGGGATATGCCAAAAGACACTATTTCTGGGCACTGCTGCTGAGACAGGATTCACTTTTCCAGGATTGATTGTACTAATTAGTCTCTCATTGAAGTCAAATTTAGATTCATCTTTGCCCATTGTTTTAGATATGCTTCTCAATAGCACTCCTATTTGAAGTCCAAGGATGCCTGTTGGGGCACAAACCCCTCTACCAAGAAGTTACCAATGGTGTGTGGTGGCAAAAGTATGGCTATTTTAAGCAGGATAAATGAGGATTCTCTTCAGCCAGCAGCACGTACATTTTGTAAATACTACATATGTGAAAAAACAGTTGCTAGAGAAAGAAAAAATTGTATCTTAATCAGCTTATTGCTACTGCAATTCATTTTGCAAAAGATGTACATTACGATTGAAAAGCGAATTTTAGAAAGGGTAGTAAAATATGTTTTTATAGAAACGTCTGTACAATCATAATTCAAGATAAAGATATATTATAGATTAATTAATTAATGCAAAGTATACTTAAGCAAGAGGGATTATATTTTTTAACATTAGAATTATTCCTCCACTACTAAATATAAGAAGAATATTGCTTTTGTTTGGATTTTTATTACATATATTACTATAAGCAGGAAAGCAAGAGACCATTTCAGTGGTATATGTATAAAAGGCAAAGGTTAGTGGCCTTTGATATCTCAAATTTAAACACTGGGACAACAAAATTGTGAGTGGGAAATGCACATGTCGAGGCTCCAGTCTTACTTATTTGCTCTTAATGACCACAACTTTAGCTGCAACATGTTTTTCTAGTTTTTACATTTCTTTCTCTTCTGTCCTGCGTTTTTCTGAGAATGTAATTTTAACATCCTAGATGCACCTCCACCAGTGTAACATGTCTTATTCCATGGGGTTAGTGTAAGTGCCACTGTGAAATCTCAAGAAACTGCTCCACATTTCAGAATATTTTTCAAAAGCCAAATACAGCTAAATATATGAAACCTGGTATACAGCATGATGTATGAGAGCCATTTCATGAAAATCTGGAGTTCAGCTTGATTGAAAAAATAAAATTGATTGCAGACAGTATAAATTTGGTCAGCCTAACAAATTACAGAAAAGAAAAAAGTTACTATGTACTATTTTTATATTTGGTACCTTAGTATGGCTCTTTCTAATGTCTTCATATTTTTCTTTTTAATTTTTCCTGTGCTTAAATGAATTTCAGTTTGGTTTTTTTTTATCTTGTATTGCTTGGTATGTACTGTACCTTTCTTTCTAAAGAGCTTTGTGATGCTGCAAATAGCATTATATAAAATAAGGACCTTCTGGTTTAAACTAACAAAAAGGTACATACCTTCCAATTATGTTTCTAAGAAAACATTTGTTTAAATTTATTTATGAGAAAATAACAATAAAGACTATCATGCTTAGTATAAACTAAGTTTTCTCTTTGTTTTTTCATTCATGCGTTAACTTAGATTATCCCATTTGTACATATATCAGATGTATAGGTTATTTTAAGAAATTAATATACTTTATTACTCATTTCAAACACTGTTTGACATTACATCCAATAACCACTCATCTGTAATAATTAAATGCCTAAACACAAACTTTACATAGGCATGTAATGCAAATTACACAAACACATGTCAATTGTATTTCTGCATGTACAGTGCTACTTTCATGGGTTAAATAAGCAAATTACTTTCATCATTCTGCAGTTGTATTTTTTTTTAAACGGATCGTGTTGTGAAAAGTCAACCATATGTGAGGTGAATTGACTGATCCTGTTTCAATTAGTTAAGTCTTAAGTAACACAATTTCATATTTGGTGCTTCATTTTCACCTTCATTTAGTCAAGTGGTAGACTGAGCATGCACTTAAACTCATAGACAAGCAAAGTAAAGTCAGAGTTACCCTATGGGAGTCTTCAGCTAGTGGTAGAAGCTACACATTTCAGCACAGGGTTTGTACAAAAACAGCTGTATAGTCGTATGTTAGCTGCCCAGTCTTAAACTATAAAAGCTCATAAAGAATAACTTTGCATTTTATAAACTTTTGATAATATTTTAATTTGTATTTTGTAAAAACAAGCAATATCAGAAATGTTGACATTTAAAACCTGACCTAGCATAAAAACAAACAAACATAAATGGATGGGCCCACAACCATATCCAAAACACATACTGTATTAAAGCATTTAGATTGTGTACTGTACATAGTCATACTATTAGTTAAAATTAGTTTATGCTTTAATAGCATCAGTAGGATATGACTTTATTGTAACAAATAAAAGTACCTACTCCTCTTATGTGAGTTATTATACAGTAGTAAGTAGTAGTAGAAAGCCTTTCCTTCCAACACTGGAAACCAGTCCACACATGCTATTATACACAAGGGTACACAAGAATGCTTGCACTATTTTTGAACTGTGGGAGCAAGCCAACATCACTGAATGAAACACACTTGAGTCATAGTTTGGTTTTGATCTGAGATCTGTTTTGTATAGAATGTACTGTATGTGGTCTTCTTGTGTTCGAACATTGTAATCACTGTGAACTGAATGTGAACAGAGAAAGTGACTAAAGCTAAACAACATGTAAATGCTGGAATGATTGTTAAAAGAAGGTTGATGGTAATAATAACAATTTTACAATGAAAAGGACTAAAAGGGAGAGATAATTTGTAGGTAAGAGGGGGAAAAATCTTGGATGCAGGAGACTGGTAGTGCTACTTTAAAGAAAATGGTCAGCGTGAACTATTCATCAGTTAATTAATCATCAGTCACATCAGCATTTTTTCCTTTGTATTGGGTAACAGGATCAGACATGGAATAGCTATCCTTTCACACTACAGCATAGGGAAGTTCTGCTTGGCTCTTGTCAGTCATCCATGACTCTTCACATTGTTAAAAAATCTAGAATTAATTTGATGGACATATACTGATGTATATAGGTGTTGTTTGTCTGTCAGTGCATATTTTCTTCTTACAATTTAAGTTGTTTTTTCAATTAAAACTTTACGTATCCAATATAGGCTGGAGTACAATGTATATCAACAAAAATAATAAAATAAAAAAGTTACATTATATAGCTTATCATGCCATCTATTTATTGTTTTGGCCATAAAACTGAGAACACTTGCATGAAATCAGTTCAAGTTCAAGTCGAAGTAAAGCATGAACATGCTCATCATTGATGCATGACCTATGTTTTGACTTACTAAGTTTCATCAGAGAAAAGTGTTGTTTGCATAAATACATACTTGTAAACATTGAGAGCACATGAGCCACAAGAAGACAGAGTTGTGGCATTGAGTCTGGACTAGCGACATAGAAATCAAGACACAGGAGCAGTAAGGAACTTTGCTCTAAGAGAGGTGCTTCATTGCATACAGTATATGTAAGTTCAGCTTAAAATTCACAAGAAGCACTGTCCACATCAAATGCAAAATGCTTGGCAGAAAAGTCAAATGCAAATGTCTATAGTTTAAAATCACCAAAATGTCTTTCAAATTCAGGGCACAGCAGGTTAATCTTTGCAACATATTCAGCAGATGGAAGAGCTACAGTGGGCTTGGTTTGGAGATTGCTTTGCAAACAGGGAAATGGACATCAATTCCTTGTTGCTGTGACTCCCACAATCGCGCTTTTAGCTGGAAAGCCTTAACAGCATCAAGCATTTCTGTGATTACATTGATTGTGCCTCTGCAGTCTGACATTCAGAGTAAAAAAATGCTTGGTTATGTCATACAGAAAGGCAAGATCAAACAGACAGTTTTCTTGTGTTCTACATGAAAAGTTTGATTTCTTCAAGGATCTCAAAAAACCTTTTCAACACAGCACCCTGACTTAGCTAACACACGTCTGTGTGATAAGGAATGTCAGTATGGTCAGTCAGTCATTCTCCAACCTGCTATATCTGAACACAAGGTCACGGGGGTCTGCTGGAGCCAATCCCAGCCAGCACAGGGCGCAAGGTAGGAACAAATCCCGGGCAGGGCGCCAGCCCACCGCAGGACACACACACACCCATACACTAGGGACAATTTAGGATCGCCAATGTACCTACCCTGCATGTCTTTGGACCGTGGGAGGAAAGAAACCCATGCAGACACAGGGAGAACATGCAAACTCCACGCAGGGAGGACCCGGGAAGCGAACCCAGGTCTCCTTACTGCGAGGCAGCAGCGCTACCACTGTGCCACCGTGCCACCCCATGTCAGTATGGTCTGTATCAGAAAGTTCCTTCAAATACTCTTAGAACTGAGGGTGGTTCACACCCCATTCCCAAATGAAGTTCACAGTTTTTCTTATGATGTCCATGACAAGCTCTGTTTTAAGTACCTTCCCACAAACTTTCTCTTGATGAATGAATATCTGAATTATATAAACATAGCATATAATTTAACAAAGGGTCTTGATTGAGAGTATTCCCAATTACACTTTAACAAAGGCCACATAGGTCTGTAAATTTGCTTTAGAATGGGTAAGTACCTCATAACAACAGCCAGAAAAAACACAATATTATGGCTAACACTTTCACCTCCAGCACATTCATGTTTTCATTCTAATTTTCTTTTGGGAAATGGATTTTGAAAATCCTTGTTAGCTTCGCAAACAAACTTAAAGTTACTCAACAGGTTGGCTAAATATTTGTCACTATGTTGTAACAATTATTTTTAAAATATACTCTAAATTCACTATTCACATATCAAAAGAAGGGAAAAAATTTCTGACTCTTAAAAACTGTACACTTATTCTTGTATATAAAGAATATATTGCATTAAACCTTTAGGGGAAAAGATTTGCTAACTTACTCCCACTAAGGTTTTAAAATATCAAAATCATTTTATCAGACTCCAAACCTTCTAAACACTAGTGCTGAATCAGTAGGTATATTCTGGATTGCTCCTTTGACACTAATAAACGGTGATATTCAACAAAATGAAAATAAAAGGCCAAGTGTGTCTCTTTATTTTTCTTTTTTGGTTTTCTAACCTAGACAAATTTGTATTAGTCATTAACTTTACATGGCAAAATAAATCACTAGATCCTGATAAATAGTGCTACATTATAAATTATTCAGTTCTGGACTTCTATTCTTTAGAAACCAATGCTTGTTTAATCATTATTGCTGAATTATGCAGCTGCACTTTACTAAAGAAATAACAGTGGGACAAGATTATTTTATTGTGGAAAAATAATAAAAACAGAGTGAACCATGACATATGACGAAAATTGGCTATGAAGAAACTTAAATACCAGTCCACGCAGGAAACTTTTTTTTCAGTGTCGTATGCAAAGGAAATTAAAAACTCAGTGGAAGTTCAGCAGTGAATCCAACAGCACATTAACTGCAACTGAAAACCGAATCTCTCATTCCGAGTCAAAAGATAGGAGCGGGGTGGAAAAGCAAAAATTCCAGACTAGTTGGCTATCGGACTTCAACTAGCTTTTATACAGCCTGGAGGAAGACGCAATAAGTGCTTCTGCAGCAAGCCTAGTTTAGTCAGTAAAACAGATTTTGAGGCAGGATCACATAGTTTCAAATGTGAAAATGTTAACAGCATATTCCCGATAGCAAATGATATGCTGTGGGCAGTGACAGTGTGTTGGCTGAAAGTAAATGTGCCAAAGAATCTGCAGTGGTAAAAGCTTTCCAGGCACAAAAAAAAGACGAATGATGATGCAAAAGAAAAGAACTTTCAGTTAAAATGAACTTGGAATATTACATAGCTAAGGGAGAACTGAGTATTCACACAAAAGAAACCACTTGATTTGATGCAGAAGAAATATAGTCTGGACATTTCCCCAGTACATGACAACTAATTTCAAACATTACTGTAGAAAAACTAATTTAGTAATGATGGTACAACAAATTCTTCTATGGTGGAATATTGTGTTGGTCAGATATTTACATGATGCTTTGCAAGTAAAACATCTCTTTCACAGAAACTGAAAAAACAAACTTAATAACCTAAATTATGTGTTTAATTCTGAAGTGTTTGTTTAGTGTGATTCTGAATATATAAGCCAAATTGCGAGTTTAGTTAATTTATTGAAAACTGTTATGTTTTTAAGGAAAGTGTGTGTGCGTGTGTGTGTGTGTGTGCACAACCAGAGCCAGAAGTGCTACTAAGTGTTTTTATTTATATTTATTACTGTTTATTTTAAATGTATTATTATATAAATGTTGTATAAAAACCTATATTTTGTTAAAATATCTACAGGTAGCTCATATAAAAAAATGTTTCTGATAAATTTGTATAAATCTGTTTATTTGGTGAAAAGTTCCATTTCATGAACTTTATGTTTAATTTCAAATGATTTTTTAAAACAATCCAACTAATCAATTGATCGACAAAATAATCACTAGATTAACTGATTATGAAAATAATCATTAGTTTCAGCCCTAAACTCCTCACAAGACTATTTACCAGAGATATATCAGGTCAGGAAGGAATCAGCTTTAAAAAGTTTGGGCCTTTATTAGAAAATAACTACAGGGTGAACGCAAAAAGGACAACTTAAAGTACAAACAAACAGAGGTGAACTAACAAAACCTGCTACCCTTTCTGACCTTAGAACTAATAAGTCTTGGATTTGAATCTACCAGCCAGCTATGATTGTCAAAAACAGTAAATACCACACCAAAATGCTTTTTAAACTCCCATGTGCCATTTATGGCTTCCCTGAGGCCTTTTTTTATATTTTTACAATTTTTATGTGTTTTTCTTCTTTAATTCATATTTTAATAATATGGTAGTGATGACACCTTGATCTAATTGTATTTTTGTTTGTGGTTTTAAAATTAAATACAAACTGTAAAAGTGTGCCTACTTTAGGACATATGGGCTGAAAAGTTTGTTGGTCTTATCTATCCATCCTCTTCCGCTTATCCGAGATCGGGTCGCAGGGGCAGAAGCTTGAGCAGAGATGCCCAGACTTCCCTCTCCCTGGCCACTTCTTCTAGCTCTTCCAGGAGAATCCTGAGGCGTTCCCAGGCCAGCCGGGAGACGTAGTCCCTCCAGCGTGTCATGGGTCTTCCCCGGGACCTCCTTTCGGTTAGACGATGCCTGGAACACCTCTCCAGGGAGGCGTCCAGGAGGCATCCTGATCAGATGCCTGAGCCACCTCATCTGACTCCTCTCGATGCGGAGGAGCAGCGGCTCTGCTCTGAGCCCCGCCCAGATGACTGAGCTTCTCACCCTGTCTTTAAGGGAAAGCCCAGACATCCTGCGGAGGAAACTCATTTCAGCCGCTTGTATTCGCGATCTCGTTCTTTTGGTCATTACCCATAACTCATGACCATAGGTGAGGGTAGGAGCATAGATCGTCTGGTAAATTGAGAGCTTTGCCTTACGGCTCAGCTCCTTTTTCACCACGACAGACCGATGCAGAGCCCTCATCACTGCGGACGCTGCACCGATCTGCCTGTCAATCTCAATTATTGGTTTTATTTAAGAGTAATACAATATACATGTCTCAGCTGAAATAATATCTAAATGAAATTTGTTTTTATAATTATTTGCCTGCATGTATTTGGTTTTAAATTTACTTGCTAATGTTTAATGTGTACTGTATATATATGATATTTTGTGTTAGCACACATTAAATGATTTGTCTAAATACCATGAAGCCCGTTTACATAATAGACCTTGATATGCATAATTAAAAAAGAAAAGCTCACAACATAAGGGAAGAGTAAAGTTGATTATTGAAGAATTCTCCGCCTACTACATTTTTTATTTTGTCAGTCTGGATTAGAATATACTTTTATTATTAAGGTATCTCATTTCAGAATAATTTGCATGCACTAATAACAGCCACTAGATTAAAAATGTTGTGTATCATAGTATGTACTAGAATATACATTGATATTAATTTTGCCTCTTAATAGACTTAATTTTTTTGTTAACTGCTGTGAGGGATGGCCGGCCGAATATTCCGGTCCACACCTCCAGGCTGCTAGAGGAGTCCTCCCAGCAGCATGGAAGGTCCCCAAGTTCCAGCAGGGCATTATGGACGATGTAGTTTTTATAAACAACCCTGCTGGATACCATGGGGGCCACCAGGAGCCACTGTAGGGAGGCTTACAGAGTGCTACGTGCCGTATAACCCGGAAGTGCGTCCTAATCACATGACCGGAAGGAACGATGTGCTTCCGGGTTGAAGGACTTTTAATCTGACCCAGAAGTGATAAGGAATCACATGGACTGTAGGATTGGAACCACGTCCGGGTCAGGAAATATAAAAGGACTGTGGGAACGCCCAGACGCTGAGCTGAGCTGGGTGGAAGGGTGGCAACGCGTCTGGGAGTGGAGGATTGGATATTGTTTATTGATTGGAGTATTGTTTATTAATTATATGAGAACTGTGGAGTGTAGGTGCTTTGTGCACTGTATTGTCCGAATAAATATAATTATTGGACTTTTACCTGGTGTCTGGAGTCAAGTCAGAGGGTTCAAGAGGACAACAGTGCCTCAATCTGTCACACTACATACATTTAGTCATGGTGTGTACTGCAGCTGAAACTTTGGTGCTGAATTTGAAAAATAAGCTATCGTCTAAGATATACAAAAACATAGTCAGATTGAATGACCAATTTTCCCACATGCAGTACTAAAAAAGACAGAGTGAGCGGAACTTATACAATGTATACATATGGCAAAGATGAGAAGAAGGAGGAGGAGCAAAAGATGGCAAAATCAACCCCGAGACCAAAACTAAAATGTTGCCATGCCTCAGGTGAATTGTCATGAGTGTTGTCTGACAATGAATACATCACGTCTGCTAGATACGCATAATTTTATATATGGAATATGTTTCTATACATATTCAAGAGAAATTATTTGTATGCATCAAGTATACCTGAAATTTAGATAACACTACTTCATATTATGATATCATTGACCATGATTTACAACTGTTATTTTTTTTCATACTTTCATGTATTCACTGATGTTTCAGATTAAATTGTCTATGTTTTTTGATTGTATACAGTGCATCCGGAAAGTATTCACAGCGCATCACTTTTTCCATCTTTTGTTATGTTACAGCCTTATTCCAAAATGGATTAAATTCATTTTTTTCCTCAGAATTCTGCACACAACACTCCATAATGACTACGTGAAAAAAGTTTACTTGAGGTTTTTGCAAATTTATTAAAAATAAAAAAACTGAGAAATCACATGTACATAAGTATTCACAGCCTTTGCTCAATACTTTGTCGATGCACCTTTGGCAGCAATTACAGCCTCAAGTCTTATTGAATGCCACAAGCTTGGCACACCTATCCTTGGCCAGTTTCGCCCATTCCTCTTTGCAGCACCTCTCAAGCTCCATCAGGTTGGATGGGAAGCATCGGTGCACAGCAATTTTAAGATCTCTCCAGAGATGTTCAATGGGATTCAAGTCTGGGCTCTGGCTGGGCCACTCAAGGACATTCACAGAGTTGTCCTAAAGCCACTCCTTTGATATCTTAGCTGTGTGCTTAGGGTCGTTGTCCTGCTGAAAGATGAACCGTCGCCCCAGTCTGAGGTCAAGAGCGCTCTGGAGCAGATTTTAATCCAGGATGTCTCTGTACATTGCTGCAGTCATCTTTCCCTTTATCCTGACTAGTCTCCCAGTTCCTGCCGCTGAAGAACATCCCCACAGCATGATGCTGCCACCACCATGCTTCACTGTAGGGATGGTGGCAGGTTTCCTCCAAATGTGACGCCTGGCATTCACACCAAAGAGTTCAATCTTTGTTTCATCAGACCAGAGAATTTTCTTTCTAATGGTCTGAGAGTCCTTCAGGTGCCTTTTGGCAAACTCCAGGCAGGCTGCCATGTGGCTTTTACTAAGGAGTGGCTTCCGTCTCGCCACTCTACCATACAGGCCTGATTGGTGGATTGCTGCAGAAATGGTTGTCCTTCTGGAAGGTTCTCCTCTCTCCACAGAGGACATCTGATAGAGTGACCATCGGGTTCTTGGTCACCTCCCTGACTAAGGCCCTTCTCCCCCGATCGCTCAGTTTAGATGGCCGGCCAGATCTAGGAAGAGTCCTGGTGGTTTCGAACTTCTTCCACTTACGGATGATGGAGGCCACTGTGCTCATTGGGACCTTCAAAGCAGCAGAAATTTTTCTGTAACCTTTCCCAGATATGTGCCTCGAGATAATCCTGTCTCGGAGGTCTAAAGACAATTCCTTTGACTTCTTGCTTGGTTTGTGATATGACAAGAACTGTCAACTGTGGGACCTTATATAGACAGGTGTGTGCCTTTTCAAATCATGTCCAGTCAACTGAATTTACCACAGGTGGACTCCAGTTAAGCTGCAGAAATATCTCAAAGGCTGTGAATACTTATGTACATGTGCTTTCTCAATTTTTTTATTTTTAATAAATTTGCAAAAATCTCAAGTAAACTTTTTTCACGTTGTCATTATGGGGTGTTGTGTGTAGAATTCTGAGGAAAAAAATGAATTTAATCCATTTTGGAATAAAGCTGTAACATAACAAAATGTGGAAAAAGTGATGCGCTGTGAATACTTTCTGGATGCACTGTATGTTCCATCTCTGTCTCTTATCCTTGGCTCACAAAGGGTGTATCCTCTTTTAGCTGCATTCCAGAATTAACACTCAAATAAATGACTAAACTGCAACATTTTAGTCAGCTATGTACCTTTTCTGACAACAAATGTGTAAATTGAGGATGAAATTGAATGTCTACAGACACTCCTTCAGGTGAAAAGGCACCTAAAATTACCTTCATTTTTAAACATATAACAACCAGCTGAACAAGCAACTTATCCAATCACCAAAGACAACATCCTACTTTAAAACTAGGTGCATGCATCTCTTCTGAAAGCTGAGAATTGTTTTTTGGACCAGGAAGCCACCACTCTGCATGTAACAGAAAACAGGTAACTTTATTTGTACCTTGAAGTTAACTCTCTTGGAGCTGGGAACTCTGAACTAGATCTAAGATCCACCCTTTCAAGCCATGCACTGCACTAATGACTCAGCCCAGTCTGAGAAGACTGAGAAGCAGCATTACTTCAAGAAAGGAAGTTCAGCATCTTATCTTTTGTGCCAAACAATGCCTAACAGTGAGCAGAGGATTACAGCACCACGCCCACGGACAAAGGACCATGTGACAAAGAGTGCACTGCTCCACAAGCAAAGCTCTTCATTCAAAGCCCGAGCCACGGCACACACCATACAACACTGAGCATCGTCCTTAAAGCTGTCTTCAATCCTTCTAAACATTAGTGCTGGATCAATAGGTATATTCTGGATTGATCCTTTGACACTGATGAATGCTGATTTTCAACAAAATGAAAAAAAAGGCTGAGGTATCATATAATTGTGTCTGTGTCAAAAGAAATTAGAACTCTAAGCAGTTAGTAAACAGTTAAAAATGTATTTTGTTATTTTTATTTGTAAACTGTTATGCAATAATTTTGTCTAGTAGATTTCTACCTTTTTCAAGTTTTTACCTAAAGTAGAAACAAAAACCTTGAATTGCAACGTAGTTTAGCCCTGTCTTACCCAAGACTGTTCCTTTGAGCAAAGCTGAGCTGAATATGATTGACCACTCACATTTTAAAAGTAAACAATAAAAAAAGCTAATAAAATTAAGAAACTAAAGGAAAATTGTAAACAAACTAAGAACAGGAAGCCTCTTTGGCATTACGTTCGTCTAGTGTGCCTTTTATCCCATTTTTTATGTCAATGTATATCAAGGTTATTATAGTTAACGAAAACTAAAATCAAAACTGAAGCTATTATTAAAAAAACATTTTCGCAAACTGAAATAAAATAATTAACAAAACCGAAATCTATACTAATAAAAGGCAAAGCCCTCACTGACTCACTCACTCACTCACTCACTCACTCACTCACTCGTCACTAATTCTCCAACTTCCCGTGTAGGTGGAAGGCTGAAATTTGGCAGGCTCATTCCTTACAGCTTACTTACAAAAGTTAGGCAGGTTTCATTTCAAAATTGTACACGTAATGGTCATAACTGGAACCTCTTTTTTGTCCATATACTGTAATGGAGTGCAGCTCGATGGCCGTGGGAGGCGGAGTCGTGTATCGCGTCATCACGCCTCCTACGTAATCACGTGAACTGAAAACAAGGAACAGCCACAAAGAGCGCTGAAGAAAACATTCATTACACAATTGAGAAGGCAGCGAAACAATAAGAAGCGAGCGAGTGACTGACTGAACACAGCACAAGTGATCACTTCGATGAATCAAACCTGTTCAAAAAACACATTACACAATTAATAAGGTACGAAAAGAATATGAAGCGACTGACGCATACAGGCATAAATTAAGTTCATAGACCTACAAAAGATTGCCATTTTTCTCCTGTACAACTATAAGTTGCATTCTCAACAGTAAGCTTCCACGGCTTGGTCATATTCCAACCGGAGTGCTCAACTGACAATGTGGTATACAAAGACAACTATAACAATCGTGATAAACGAACAATGAAACAACGGAGAACCCGTGCATTAAATAAAAAGGCTGCTTCCTTGGCAAAGCAAGGAAAAAGGATGGCCTTATAAGGCGTTCGTTTATAAAAACAATCGTAATAGACAAACAATAAACCACTACAGAACCGCGAAGCAAGCAGAAAGGACAGACTTATATGGCGTTCGTTTATAAAACAGCGGAGAAGCTGTATAAAGACAGCTTCACAAAAAAAACAGATCCTTAACAAATTGTTATTGGTATATTTTCCGTCAGTTTAAAAAAGGTTTTCTTTTCTTCTTAATAAAAATTTAAAAGCAGTACTTCGCCGCTGCAAAGCGCAGGGATTTTGAAATATATATATATCTCCATATATATATATATATATATATATATATGTGTGTGTGAATGTATGTATGTATGTATTTATGTATGTCTATATATATATGTAGATATGTATATATATGTGTAGATATGTAAATATATATATGTATATATATGTGTGTGTGTGTATATATATATATATATGTATGTATGTACTGTATGTATGTATGTGTGTATATATATATGTATGTGTATGCATGTATGTGTATATGTATATATGTATATGTGTGTATATGTATGTGTATATATATATTGATATGTGTATATATATATATATATATATATGTATATATATATGTGTATGTGTATCTATATATATATGTATATATATATATATATATATATATGTATGTATATATATGTGTATATGTAGATATGTATATATATGTTTATGTGTGTCTGTGTATATATATATATATTATATATATATATATATATATATATATATATATATATATATATATATATATGACAGCAAAACTCATGACAATGACAATACAATTACATTGACAATCATGTTATGTTATTTTTAAAATGTTTCCTTTTCTTTTTCATAACCTCTTTAACACTCTACTTCCGCTGCGAAGCGCGGGTATTTTGCTACTGAAAAATTAAAACTAAACAAACTATTAAAGAAGCTGGAAAGACTAACTAAAATGCAATAATATACTAAAAATATTTTTAATTTTTGTTTTTGAATGAATATTCTTCCCATTTGTCTTTAACCCTAAAACAGAAAGTCATCCACTATGAGCCTCCCACATATATTCATCCAGTGAACGACACAGCAAGCTGAATACAGGCGCATAAAGCGTGTGAAATAGAAAGTGATTTACTGTGCTGCCTTTCTTTGTGCTTGTTGTAAACCAAGATGTAATTCAAATAGATAGATAGATAGATAATTTCACATTTTTTTGAAGAAAAAAAAAAAAAGGAAAAGTAACAAGTGCTCATTATAATCTGAATATATGATATGTACTGATGGCAAGCTGAAAATACTGATTTTTACAAATAATGGTCAGTGTGTAAATGAGACAGTAATACACTGCCGAGGGCAGAAAAAGAAAATGGAAAACAAAACTTTCATCACCATACCCAAACAAGAAATGGTAAAGTGTACTGGAACACACAATAACATAAAATATAAAATGCAAAATATCAAATTTACTTTCAAAAATAAAAAACCTTAAAAATATATTTTTCTTTACTTCAAATGTAATAATAAATTACTAACAAGATCACTTTTAGTACCATATTTCCAAGAGACATTGTGCCACATTATCAGATGATGTCAGCCTCCAAGTACTCTTCTTACCTTCCGTTTCTGCTGTTACACAACTTGCATTAAATGCTTAAAAGTTTTTTTTGTTTTGAATTAATTTACAGTGACCAAAAAATTACATTGGCTCCCTAAATGAACATCTTCTTCCTGCCTTTTAGAATTCAAAGCCTTCGTCAGTCATGTCAATGGCCCAAGCAAACTTTTCTCTTTGGGTTTTCTCATAAATCTCCTCAATGGGAACTCCATACTTTTTACACCAGGCAACAGAAATCACTAGGATCAAGGTAATTTAACATGGATGTCTTCAATGCGATGTGTTTGTTTTCTTTATCAGTTGCTTGAAGTGATAACTTCTTCAACTGCTCTTCTAGTTATTTTATCGCAGCCGTGATTTTGTTAAGAGTTTGAAGGTCTGATAGTCTTTTTCTAGTTCTAAACATCTGACTTGAACGTAGTTTCCATCTGCGTGTGGCTGGTCTTTTTCATTTTTGAACTTCATAGATAGATACGTTATTAATCCCAAGGGGAAATTCACACACTCCAGCAGCAGCATACTGATACAAAAAGCAATATTAAAGATTGATAATAATGCAAGTAAAAACAGACAATAACTTTGTATGATGTTAACGTTTACCCAAGGGGTGGAATTGAAGAGTCGCATAGTTTGGGGGAGGAACGATCTCCTCAGTCTGTCAGTGGAGCAGGACATTGACAGCAGTCTGTCGCTGAAGCTGCTCTTCTGTCTGGAGATGACACTGTTTAGTGGATGCAGTGGATTCTCCATAATTGATAGGAGCCTGCTTAGCGCCCGTCGCTCTGCCACAAATGTCAAACTGTCCAGCTCCATGCCAACAATAGAGCCTGCCTTCCTCACCAGTTTGTCCAGGCGTGAGACGTCTTTCTTCTTAATGCTGCCTCCCCAGCACACCACCGCGTAGAAGAGGGCACTCGCCACAACTGTCTGATAGAGCATCTGCAGCATCTTATTGCAG
The DNA here is from genome assembly GCF_900747795.2 of Erpetoichthys calabaricus. Taxonomy (NCBI): domain Eukaryota; kingdom Metazoa; phylum Chordata; class Cladistia; order Polypteriformes; family Polypteridae; genus Erpetoichthys; species Erpetoichthys calabaricus. The sequence goes on from NC_041398.2 coordinate 107,314,737, forward strand.
ATGTTGAAGGACGCCAGCCTTCTAAGGAAGTATAACTGGCTCTGTCCTTTCTTACACAGAGCATCAGTATTGGCAGTCCAGTCTAATTTATCATCCAGCTGCACTCCCAGGTATTTATAGGTCTGCACCATCTGCACACAGTCACCTCTGATGATCACGGGGTCCATGAGAGGTCTGGGCCTCCTAAAATCCCCCACCAGCTCCTTGGTTTTGCCATTTAACAAAGTCACTGATTAGGTCCCTATACTCCTCCTGCCCACTCCTGATACAGCCCACGATAGCAGTGTCGTCAGCGAATTTTTGCACATGGCAGGACTCCGAGTTGTATTGGAAGTCCGATATATATAGGCTGAACAGGACCGGAGAAAGTACAGTCCCCTGTGGTGCTCCTGTGTTGCTGACCACAATGTCAGACGTGCAGTTCCCAAGACGCACATACTGAGGTCTGTCTTTAAGATAGTCCATGATCCATGCCACCAGGTATGAATCTACTCCCATCTCTGTCAGCTTGTCCCTAAGGAGCAGAGGTTGGATTGTGTTGAAGGCGCTAGAGAAGTCTACAAACATAATTCTTACAGCACCACTGCCTCTGTCCAAGTGGGAGAGGGATCGGTGTAGCATATAGATGATGGCATCCTCCGCTCCCACCTTCTCCTGATATGCAAATTGCAGAGGGTCAAGGGCGTGTTGAACCTGTGGCCTCAGGTGGTGAAGCAGCAGCCACTCCATGGTCTTCATCACATGTGATGTCAGAGCAACAGGCCGAAAGTCATTCAACTCACTAGGACGTGATACCTTTGGGACTGGGGTGATGCAAGATGTTTTCCAAAGCCTCGGGACTCTCCCCTGTTCCAGGCTCAGGTTGAAGATGCGCTGTAGAGGACCCCCCAGCTCCGATGCACAGACCTTCAGCAGATACTCTATCTAGACCCGCTGCTTTGCTGGCACGAAGTCTCCTCAGCTCTCTGCTCACCTGCGCTGTTGTAATAGTGGGTGGGGATGTCTCTCCTATGCTGGTATCAGCAGAAGGATGTGTGGAGGGTGCAGTACTCTGAGGTGAGAGTGAGAGTGGGTTAGGGTGGTCAAACCTGTTAAAGAAGTTGTTCATTTGGTTTGCTCTCTTCACGTCTCTCTCGATGGTGGCACCCTGCTTCGAGCTGCAGCCAGTGATGATCTTCATCCCATCCCACACTTCCTTCATGCTGTTATTCTACAACTTCTGCTCCAGCTTTCTTCTGTACTGCTCCTTCGCCGCCCTGAGCTGGACTCGGAGTTCCTTCTGCACGCGCTTGAGCTCATGCTGATCACCGCCTTTAAAAGCCCTTTTCTTCTGGTTCAAAAGGCCCTTGATGTCACTTGTAATCCATGGCTTGTTGTTAGCAGAGCAGCGTACAGTTCTTACTGGAACTACAATGTCCATACAGAAGTTGATGTAGTCAGTAGTGCAGTCAACAACCTCCTCAATGTTCTCACTATGTGATCCCTGCAGGATATCCCAGTCTGTAGTTCCAAAGCATTCTCTCAGAGACTTCTCTGCCTCCGGGGACCACTTCCTGAATGAGCGTGTGGTTGTAGGTAGGACCCTCACTCTTGGTTTGTAGTGAGGCTGAAGCAGAACCAGATTACAATCTGCTTTCCCAAGCGCAGGCAGCGGGGTGGTGCTGTATGCGTCTTTAACGTTTGCATACAGTCAATCAATAGTCTTATTTCCCCGGGTGTTACAGTCCACATACTGGGAGAAGGCAGGTAATGTTTTGTCCAGCGTCACATGGTTAAAGTTTCCAGCGATTAGCACAAGCACCTCAGGGTGCTGCGTTTGTAACTTAGCAACAGCAGAATGGATGCTGTCACTCGCTGTCTCCACGTCCGCCCGAGGAGGGATGTATACAATAACAACAATTACGTGTCCAAACTCTCTGGGCAAGTAATAGGGACGCAAACTTACGGCCAACAGTTCGATGTCCCTGCAGCAAGTGGAGACTTTGACATTAACAGTCCAGAGTTACACCACCGTGTATTAACATAGAGAGCGAGTCCTCCTCCTTTGTGCTTCCCGCAGGTACTTGCATCTCTGTCCGCTCTAACTGTGCTAAACCCGGGTAGCTCCACGTTAGCATCTGGGATGGTGGTAGTTAGCCGCATTTCGCAAAACCACAACAAACTGCATTCTCTGTAGGTTCTGACATTTTTCACCAGCGCAGCCAGTTCGTCAATCTTATTTGAGATTGAGTTCACATTTCCCAGAATCACAGAAGGCACCGAAGGCTTAAAACACCACTTTCTCGCAAGCCGCTTCATTTTTAGCTTAGTGCTGGCTCCACTGCCATAATACCGCCTTCTTACCTCGTCGGGTAAATAGGGAACCACACCAGGACTGGCATTTGTTCTCAGCGCTCGAAGTTGAGTACTTGAATAGACGAGTCTCGGCGTGTAAAAATCCATGCCCACGTTGTAAAAGTAAGTGTGTCTGGGGAATGAATCCACATAAAATAAAGTGATAGGAGTGATCATTAAAAAAGAGAAAAATAAAAGTAGAAAAATAAAGTCATACACGGAGCTGCTGAAAAGGCTGCCACTCTCGGCAGCGTCTGAGTCATAAGCAGCTATCTCCCATTTCAAGACTTTTTTTGCCTTCTTTATTTGAAATTCTTTTTGTTCAATCTTTGATCGAAGATTTTGCATGGATTTCTCCAACATTTCAGGGTTAAAAGGAATCATAACAGCTCTATTTGCACGATTATAGGCCAGGATTTTTTCTGCAACTGTGCCATCAGAGTCAGTGAGCTCTTTAAGTTGCTGCTGTAGGGTAATAGGTGCATTGTAAGTTCGAAACATCTCGGCTGACAGTCCATCCATGAGGTCACGGAGGTATTTGTTTACAATGTCAATCTGCGGGAAGCAGAAAGGAGGTGGACTCACTCTCCATGTCAATACAAGACGGTGTAACTCTGGACATGTACACGTCAAAATGCCTGAAATCAGAATGTGCTAGGCAATAAAACCTTTAAAGAAGGGCAGAAAAATCACGAGTGAGTAACATTTCAGTTTATTTCTCAGGTGCCTGCTTTTTGTTGACAGTAATTCACCTGCCACTTCGCACAGGAGAAATCGTTTTTAACTTTCTCGTATACGAAGTACAGAGAAAGTATAGTAATCACGAAAAAATTCAACCTTGAGATATTGATTAATCTTAGACGTTTCAGACCTTCCTGAGTATGAAAATACTGTATTTTGGAATTAAGTCTGTGGGTGTGTGTGTGTAAAAACGATAACTCAAAAGACACAATGAGATAGATGAAATTCGGCATATGGTTATTAAACCAAAATTGTAGATCTGTTTAAACTTTTGGGACAAATCCATCACCATGTTACCTGAACACATACAGGTACTCAATTTCGTTTTTTTATTCATGCACCTGCAGAGTCCGATTTATTCAACTTTACTTTTATAATAATTGTTCAAGATATTATTAATTTGATTTGTTGTTGATGGTCCTTCAATGTACATAATATAAAAATATAATCATTGTCTTGCGGTTCATTCCTCAAATATCTATCCCCATATCTGACTATACGAGAAAGACTAACAACAAAGCGATACAAACTTTGTAAAATTCCTGAGTTGGCAAAGTCTCTACTGAACTACAGGTAGGTAGGCAAAGACAGTCTGCCAAGTAATGAAAAACTAAACATACTAATATGTTTTTGTATTTATTCTATATCTGTTAATTTATCTTTTTTAGTTCGTATTCACAGCTCAAAGTACCGATATTGTGAAAATAATCCAGTAGCAGAATTATATTTTAAAATATTTGTTCCCCTTTTTTCATATTCTTTTTGTTCTTAACATCAGCCATATCATACATATTGCATGCCAGAGATTTTTCCTGCCTTGCATCCAAACCTGCTGGGGTAGGTTCTGGGTTTTCTGTGAAACTACTCTGGATAAACAGGTTTAGATAATGTATATATTGTTCTTAATCTCAGATGCTATCTCTGTCATTTTGTGCCCATCCATACACCTATTACCTGCTCTTACTTTGCTCATTAAGGGTTTACTATTCTTATGCATGGACTATTCAAGTCTCACTGCACCTAACCTTCACACTACATGCTTGTTTTTCTTTTTTCCCTACAAACAGCTAGGTGGGGTCTGCACACTGATTCAAGCCTAAGAGTCCTGTTTTTCCTGAGGCCCCATAATTTTCATGATCACACACGTCAGAACATAGTAGAATTTGTTTTCTGATTTTTTTTATATCTTTTCAGGCCTTCAGGTGGCAATATTCTGTCTATAAATTGTATGTGCCTGAGATCAATATGGCTGGTAGAAAATAACAAAGCCCCGTATGGCAGATTTTTGAATGCAATATTGAAGGCATTCATTATAAGCACATTATCTTGAAGCAGTATATGTTGTGTGCTGTAGACACTTTGAGTAAAAAACCCTCAAACCTTAAAATGAACCTAAATTTCATTACAAATTGGCCCATTCTGGGTAATAAAGGAAAAGATAAAAAATGCCAAATGTCAGTGCAGATTTGTTCAGCACAAATGACAGACAATATTTTAAAAATTATAAAATTAAGTACAATTGTTGATATTTAGTATCTGGCTTTGATTATGCTTGTTTTTATCAGACAAAATCAAAACCAGATAGTAAACTATGTAGTGTAGTAAGCTTCCACTATCATTAAACTCGTTTCCAAATCCGTTAAGTGTACAGTTGTTTGATTGTGACACAAAAATAAACTCCGTAGGAGCTCCATGCCATAATTACTAAAACTGAAACTAATAGGTATAAAAATACAACAGAAATGTCTTTGTGAAATAAAAGCTAAATTAAAACTAAAAATATACAATGAAGGAAAACTTAAACTAAACTGAATTTCCAAGTAAGGTCAGAAAAATATAGAAATAAAAACTAATATAAAAAGGCAAAACTATAATAACCTTGATGTATATGTTATATTTCTATCATATTTGTGTACACTAATATATTGTGTTATTCTGTTTCTTAACATTTTTCATTTACCTTTGTGGCAGAAGGCAGGAGGCCAGACCCAGCCGGGACACCTGGAAGGACCAGGAGGCAGTCTATACATCCCCCGGGCCACGAGGGGACAACTGCCCAGGATAGTGAGGGGACCATGGGAACGGAGCGAGGAGGCTCAAACCCGTTGGGGCCCGTGGCTACCGCCAGGGGGCACCCCAAGCCTCATAGAGCCCGGGAGATCTGCGCGTCTGCCACACCTGGGAAGGTGGAGAAAGGACCTTCCAGGAACGTTCAGAGTGCTTCTGGGTGCTCATGCGGCACTTCCACCACACCAGTAAGTGCCGCCGGAAGGACATCAGTGAGCACCTGGAGCACATCTGGTGAATATAAAAGTGGCTGCCTTCCTACAGTCGGGGAGCGAGAGTCGGGTCCTGGAGGAGGACGATGCTCCAGCGTAGCGAAGAAAGGCAGTCCTCAGACATCTGAAGGCCCGTGATTAGGGGTGAATGGTGCGGGAGCATTGTGTGTTGTGCGGGACTGTGTTGGGGACTTTTGTTAATAAAAGCGTGTGTTTTCTAGAAAAGCCGGTGTCAGTCTGGTGGTGTTCGGGCTAGCTCTCACACTTGATATAATTCCAACAGCTGGAAACCTCACCTGGAGAAAAAGGTAAAGATAGTAAACTAGAAGCCTTACTGAACTCATTAACTACTAGATATGACAAAGGCAAAACTGATTATTTGATTATTTAATGTCAATCAATGAATACTTTTCACCAACACTATTCCTACAGTAGGTCAAATATACATAGAATATGTAACAAAAATTTTCTAATGGCTACTTATGTTCCCCATGTTTGTTTCTGCAGAGGCTAATATTCATTTTATGTGATATGAGGCAGCTATATACATCCTATTGCAAATATACAATATGAAATGACAAATATTGGAGCAACAATGTCATTGATGATTTCCCAAAATATTAAACAAGAGACATTTGATTTAAAAGTTAAATTAATAAACTGAACAAATAAAATTAAAGAATGAACTGGGAGACCAACAATGTTGTCTTTACCGTTTAAGAAATTGAGATATGAACATACTAAACACATGCACCACATTTTTTTCCCTTTCAAACCATGAGCTGGATTAACTGGGGTTGAAGAATGTTGTCTGTGAAATATAAGCTTTTCAGTTAAATAAATGTTGGTAGGGATAGCAATCGAATGCTTTTTCGTATTATGTTTGAGCCATGTACTATAATTTAAAGAAAATCTTTCTTCTTTAAAACAACAAAAAAATCCCATTTATACAAATACTTTTAGATTCAGCTTAAATTATAGATTTTGCTCACATATGAGATACTTTATGCTCTTTTCAAGTAAAGAGTTTAGAAAAGATTACACTATTGAAATGCTTATATTTTCTTTGTCATTTTTTACTTTAAAATTGAAGTAAAAAACATGAACTGTGTCAAAGAAAGATGAAATATGAACAGGAATTTTTTTATTGTGCTTTCAAAAGTGGTTCCTCTGTGTGTTTAGTATTGTACATCTTAATATTGTTAGAAATTACTTTCCAGACTGTTAGAGCATGACAGCTGGCTACCTTTATTATTAAAATGGTAATATTTTTAATTAAATGCTTCTCAGACTTCTCAGGCATGATGATAGCCTTTTTTAAAAGAAAAAATGATACGCTATTAAAATGTCATTCTGTGTAGGAATAGCATGGTCACTTCCAGAATCCATGTTTGCATGTAGTCATGACATTCATCATCATTATTATTTTTTTAGTGTCTGATTAAACAAATTCTTTTCAAATTGGTCAAAAATGTACGGATGCAGAAATTAATATTTTCTAAATTCAAAATAAGTTGAACTTTAGACCTCTGAGTTTCATTCAGTAACACTGGAAAATATAAAATGATCTTAAATATTATGCAGGAATGGTGCATTTGATTTTTGGGGAAGAATGTGGACAAGCACTTATAGTGCAGCTAAACATTATTTGTGTACTATAAATTTAGTAAATGAACAAAAATGGAAATGAAATTGAGGATACTGAAGAACAAACTTTAAAAACTGTCTAAAATGTTACAATTCCTTGTGTGTTATGTAAAAAAACAAGAAAACATTTTACTAAAAACATATTCTGGAAGTCTTTTCAAATTATGTAATTTATTGCCTTTAAACAATTATTTGTACACCTGCCAATTCATAGAGAAGAATGAATGTCACAGTGGGAGGAGTTCCCAGTGATGATTGATATCATTTAACACAAAACTTAACAGCAGGTGTTCCAAACAGGCAGGTAATTGGTGCTCTTAGTATCTACAAGTAGCATTGGTGGTCACTCTCCACACAAGCATTTGCAGGGTTAGTTGAGTTTCCCAACATGGCTAAATACCCAGTGCATTGAGGGAAAGAGTCAAAATTTCACACAAGCAGAGTCCTTCTGTGTGGAAAAACTGCCACCAGACTTGATATGAGGTACACTCTCTTGCATTCATCATTCAGAAATTCAAGAATTCTGGTGAAATCATTCATCTAGAGGGAAGAGGGAGAAAAAGAAGGACCAGTTCAAGGACAGACAGGTACATCAAACAGCTTGCCATGAAAAAACAAAAGTTGTCTGCTTCACAAATTGCAAAGCAAGTCAAGGAGGCTGCTGTAATTCAGGTTTACACACAAATGCTGCAATAAAACACAGGCTGAACGAAAATGGTCTACATGGAAGGGTTCCTCATAAGAAGCCATTTATAAGGAAAAAGAACAAACTGAAACATCTTAAATTTGCCAAAGAACATGCCGACAAACCTGTCTGTTTCTGGAAATCAATTTTATGGTCTAATGAATCCAAATTCAACATGTTTGGATCAAATGGTCACGAGAGAGTGTGGCTCAACTCAAAGAAGGAGTATAGCCCCCAGTGCCTAAATCCAACCATAAAGAATGGTGGTGGGAACAGGCTGGTTTGGGGTTGCATGGTAGATTCTTTGAGTTGGAAATTTGCATTTTATTTAAGGCATCATGAATTCCCATCTGCTGCCAAACTGCCTGGGCATCACTACATTTTCTAGAAAGATAGTGACCCCAAGTACACTGCAAAGCATGAAAGCCTTCCTCACCAAAAAAGGTGAAAGTGCTTCAGTGGTCCCCACAAAGTCCGGATTTCATTCCTATTGCACATCTCTGGGATGAGATGAAAAGAGAATACCCAATAGACCCACCAAGCAACAAACAGAATTTGAAAGACATGTTTCAGCGCACATGGTAGAGCCTTGACCCAGATTTATACATTTCCCTACCACTGAGGTAATGTTAAAGCAAGCTGTATTCATGAAAATCATCACACACAAAGATCATTGCCCCAATTACTGTATAAATGAGCATGCATATGTGAATCACAAATGATATCACAGTATCAACACACAGGTGGCCATGGATACAAACTCTACTTTAGTAGCCAGCACATTACCCCGACGATAGGCCAGGCTGGAAGAGTGATTGACAGTGAAATGTCACAAAGGTATGCTAAGCTCTACAACCCCTGGAAAATTCCCATTACATTTTACAAGTCTGGTAAGATTCAAGAAGTCAAACAGAGACTTCTGGAGCTTTGGAAATAAAGCACTGTTTCTTAAACACTTTTTCTCACGAAAAAAATCTTAACTCTATCAAGTGTCTCCAAGACCCGCTCCATGGAGAATCGTCACACAACCATCAAAGTAGAGCAATGTCAATTGCTTAATCTACCTATAATTAATTACCCATCACAACATACCAAGTAAACTGTATGTGACCCCATGCCCTTTGAATACAATGATGAGTCACAACCCTTTACAACCTAAAAGACAGCAACACGCAACCCATAGTTTAAGAAACTATGAAACAGAGCCTTGCAGAAGATAAAAAGTGGGAAACACGAAGATAGGCACAACACAGTGGAAGACAATCAGCACACTGGAAGAGCAAATGCAACTTACGAAACTTCAGAAATACGTGGCTTGCCATATGGATAGTGAGACAGGTAAAAAGTTACAGGTAACAGTTTAATAAGTTAGTTTTGACATTTCTTCCCATCCCCCATCTAGAAAAGAACCAAGGAGTTGATTCCTTTTGTGTTACAGTAAATACATGTCACAGGTGATCTGACAAAACAACAGAACAAAAACACAAAGTACAAACAAAAGACTTCAACAGCTACAATTCCAGTTAATTTTATGTTATCATGAATTTAATTAAGTTAACAGCTCAGATATGGCTTGTTTTGAACATTTGCAATGTAACAGCCTGTCATTCAGTCATTTTAACTTTGGATAAGTTTTAACTTTTTTGCATTTTTTTTTAATTCACAGTATGGGTGATTTGAACATTTATTAAAATAGTGCCTATAAACTGTCCTAGTATGAGCATGGGTTGAATATTCCCTATGGTGTGCTGTATTATACTGTATATCAAGGATTTCTGAAATGCATGTAATATTTTTGGTTTTCATACAACCATTGACAGGAAAAAAAAATGTATAAAAGATGAAATGACAGATAAAATCAAAGGAAACAAACACACATATATAATAGCTTTCCTAATAGAACTGAAACAGTTGTGATCTGATGAACTGTCATTCTTCATCTTTTTATTGTATAAGGCATAGACATAATATTAGCCAAGTCCACATAACACATCTAATTTCTCTGCACTGGAAAAAGGGCGAGGCAAGGTATGGGCACCACCCCCCTGCAAAAAAAATTAAAAAAAAAACGAACATGAACCAAAGTAACATGCATTATGCAGTATTACAATCTATGCATACAGTATAAAAGGCATATGTATATGCCTTTTATATATGTGGGAAGCTGAAATTTCGCATGCTCATTCCTTGCAGTGTACTTACAAAAGTTAGGTATGTTTCATGTCCTATTGCAACACCCAAGGGGGGGAAACGGGTGTACCCCCTGTGGAAGATGACCCAGACACATTCAAGTCACCCAACACACATTTATTATACTTTTCCATAATTACAATAAGTGCAGCACAAACCCAAAGTTCAGGCCAACTCTCACAATGTCTTATTTTCTTCAGGCCGCCTCCTCCATGACCTTGTCCTTCCTTCTCTCCCGACTCCAGCCCACGAAGAAAGGGAGGCGGCCCCTTTTATAATCACCCAGATGTGCTCCAGGTGCCTCCCGACAATCTTCCGCCAGCACTCCCCAGTGTGGCAGAAGTGCCGGCTGTGCACCTGGAAGCACTCCGGGTGTCCCCAATCCTCTTCCCCCCAGCACTTCCGGGTGTGGCAGAAATGCTGAGGTCCAGGGCTCAATTGGCATTGGGGTGCCCCCTGGCGGTGACCACGGGCCCCTACAGGGTTGAGCTTCAAAGCTCTGCACCCATGGTCCCCATGGCCACCAGGGCGGTCACCCCCACGTGGTCTGGGGGAGGCGTAAAGCTCTCCTCTGGTCCTCCGAGGTGTCCCGGCTGGGTCGCCCCCCAGCCACCTGTGACACTGCCCCTCCGCCAGCGAAGACCCGTCGGGCGGAGCGGCTCGTCCCGTGAAAGCAGCTAACGCCCGAAGTGGGTCCTACTCCTGAAGCTCCAGGGTCCGGTCCTGCAAAACAAAGAGCAGAAACAGGGGGCGGAGACGCTGCCTGGACACCACCACCTGGCGTCCTGTCGTGCCTCGCAAAGGCAGAGCTCCCCCCTCCTACCGGCACCCCCTCTGAGGTTTCCATGCCCCTTTGGTTGGAGCTACTCGCACCTCCATAGCCTCAGCCGACTTCAGGGTTCCCCTCTGCCTCCACAGAGGGCGGCCATCTACCGGATGAGAGCTTCCTGCCCCACGTACTCCCTTATCAGAGGAACCAGCTCTCTTCCCTCAATTCCTCCTTTTCCTCTGGTATGCCACAACGGTTTGGGTCTGCATATGGCAAAGGCACAGATCCTGTCTCGTCTGCATCCCTCTAGACCAACACGAGGCCACCGATGGCTCGGGGCATAGGGCCTAGGACCCTGGGAACACATTAGCCTGCGTCCCACCTGCCCTTTCGCTCTCGCTCTCCCCTCACCGCCTCGTCCATTGTCGGAGACCCCCCCCACTTGGTTTCCGATCATTTACATCATGGGCCTTTCAGTGGTATCTCCCTTATGCTTTATGAGTTCGGTACTACTCACCATCCCCACTGTACTGCTCCAGTCGAAGGATCCAGCGTCGTGCCATTGTGTCCTCTCACGTAGCGACGTCACTGACGCGACTGCCTTCCCCTCTAGCTTCTGCAACTCCGCATGGAGGGCACACAGTACTTGTAATAGCAACTCTGCGGGCTGAAGGCACTCCTCCAGCTTGCGCAGAGCCGCTGGCAAGGACAGAAGGTCAGCCGGCGGTGGGCTTACCTGTCCGTCAGCGACACACGGTGGCTGCTTCCTGTGGGCCCTTTCCTCCAGCCCAATCGGGTCCTTCCCCGGCACAAGACAGACATTCCTTGGTCCCACCTCCATCCAATCATTGGCGGGCACGCAAAACACACCTTCCAAACCCGTGCCTGTCTCAGGGAGGGACTTCCGGTCAGTGGCCATCTTGTCTCCCTTCTTCCTGGCTCAGCAACGGGCCTGTCGTGTTGAGAGCTGCAGCAGCTCCTTATTCGCAGCTACTGCAGCTGCCGCCACGCTGCTGAAGCCCCGCAGACCAGCACGCATCTGCCACTGACACAGATCCGGGCAGTCCCTGCCTGCAAAACGCAAAACACACGCGGCCCCCCAGGGCTGGCTGCCGGCGAGCAGGGAACTCACCTCCTGGGTCCCGTCTGTCTGAGGAAACATCTTCGGCGTGGCCTCTCCAGATGCAATGCCATCCTGGGCGCTTCCAGCGACGGCACGCTCGTAGGAGCCCGCTGCACTCCTGCACCACCCATTATCATCCTGCACCAGGGGAAAACGAGCCTTCTGCGGACCGGTGGCGGTCCGTGGGTTAAGTCTCTTTCGCGGGGCCGTGTGCACTCCACTCCCGCGGCACGTGTGTGGGCGCACCTGCTGCACTGAGCCATCCAAAAAATTATTTTTTAATTGGGGTCCCCGCCTTAGAACAGACAGATCATCCCTGTTCGGGCTACAATGTGGAAGATGACCCGGACACAGACAGGCAGACACGTTCAAATCACTCACAACACGTTTATTATACTTTTCCATATTTACAATAAGTGCAGCACAACCCCAAAGTCCCCAAAGTTCAGGCCAACACAATGCCTTACTTTCTACTTTCTCCTTCCTTCTATCCCGACTCCAGCCCACAAACGGAGGGAGGCGGCCCCTTTTATAATCACCCGGATGTGCTCCAGGTGCCTCCCGACAATCTTCCGCTGGCACTCCCCAGTGTGGTGGAAGTGCCGGCTGCGCACCCGGAAGCACTCTGGGTGTCCCCGATCCTCTTCCCCCCCAGCACTTCTGGGTGTGGCAGAAATGCTGAGGTCCAGGGCTCCACAGGCATTGGGGCGCCCCCTGGTGGTGACCACGGGCTCCTACAGGGTTGAGCTTCAAAGCTCTGCACCCGTGGTCCCCATAGACACCAAGGCGGTCGCCCCCACATGGTCTGGGGAGGCGTAAGCCCTCTTCCGGTCCTCCGAGGTATCCCAGCTGGGTCGCCCCCCCCAGCCACTTGTGACACCCTGTATATATGGGTAGGGGAAACACCTCCTCACTATTTCTGCGACTTCCAACATACATAGGAAGCCCAAATTTCCCATGCTCATCCTTTACACCGTACTTACAAACGTTAAGTATGTTCCATTGTGTGCCATGCCCTGTAATGAACTTTTGAAAATAACGTCTTCTTTTTGGCAGTTCTTACCATTATGCCATAACTTTCGGAACTGACTTCTCATTTTGGCGGTTTCATTCCTTATTTCCGTTAACAGATGATTTATTTCATGGTAGAGACGCACAAGGGCCGGCCCCAGTCCCCCTTCCTTTTTCTGTACGGCCGCTGTCCGCGGACCTACCATGTGGTTGGCTCCCTGCCTATATACATTAATGACATCCCGCACTCATGTGCCTCCTCACTCGCTTCCTTACTTTCCTCAGCTGTTTGCCGTGCTCACTGCTCCCTTCTTCTTTACTCCACTGCTTCAAGCCTGTTATTGTTCGCCTTCCTTCACGTCTTCCTGAAGCTCATAAGTGACGTTTAATCAGCTTGAAAGATAGATAGATACATACGGTACATACATACAGTATATACATCTGATCATTTTATTTAATAATACCTTAATAAAAAAAAGGAAAAAAACAAACTTGGGATGTTGCATTGCATATTACAGGGTACTTGACATTTGGATTATGCAACAAAGCAATTTTAAGATTTTTCCATGAACGTTTAGGTATAATTTGATGTTGTTCAGATTTGTTCCCCTTCAAGTCAACTATATTTTGTTGGCAATGATCTCCAGGAAAACATATTAAATATTTTTCACAATCATCAATATAAACAACACAGTGCGAGTCCACATATTTTATTTTCCTTTTTTGTTTAACTGAAGACATACGTAGAATTATTTTACTAAATATACAGTATATTTATAGTTTATATTTTTTTTACATTTTATACATTAAGGATCACATACAATAAAAACAGTTCATTAAAAAAACAATTGGCACAACATTCTAGGTATTAAAGGAAAAAACTGGTATTTTTGAAGTCAGTTATTTTTTCATAATGGCCACATGTTAATTTACTTCTATTGTTAAACAGATATTTATGAATTGAAAACATGCCTCCACTAACAGCTTACAGAGGCAATCTATGGGCATCAAACAGAATATGAAACTTAAACCTTAAAACTAACCATGTATCTCTACTTCAAAGTGCTAAATGTTTTTACTTCATTAATTAACTCTGCATTTCTTATGTTTATGACAACAAAACTATGCTAAAATTAATTAATTCTTACTAAACTTCTGGATACAATCTTTCCTAAGGAAATGAAAGGGGCATGTTGGCTTCTCTGTTCACACAAAAAATGATAAATATATCTCATAATGTTTAAAATTACAATATACTAACATTTCACACCTAACTAATTCAGTGAGCTTCTTAGGCAAAACACTTTCTGAGATAATTTCTCAAGTATAATAAAACATCAATTGAAAAGTATAGTAGGGGCAAATGAGAGGCAAGCTTATTACAGAACAGCATTTACTATTTTAAAATGTAGTTAAATACTGTATATCCCAATACTAAATAAGAAAAATATTAATATAAACAGGGGGCTCTGCCCCCTGCTCAGTTCGCTCGCCAACCCCTGGAGGCAGGCACTGGGCGCCTGCTATCTTGCAGCTGAACTGTGCAGGAGGAAAGCTGTTTGGAGCTTAGTTATTAGACATAGAAAATCAGTTACTTGAATATTTCACTACAACTGTCTATTTTAAATATCAATGAATAATAAAACATAGTAATAGGTAAAAGTAAAAAAGTAAAAGTAGAAGTAAAAAAGTAAAACATAATAAAAAGTAGATAAAAAATTAAATTACATTAACACCCGTCAAAAACAATATTATTAATTACTTTATCCTCTAATTTACATTCAGTAAACATTGCTTTTTACATTTCTGCTTGCATATTATTTGTTCTTTTTCATTTATTGGACAACTCTTTTTTCTTGATTTTTATTTTATGCAGCTTTTTTGTTCATTTTCTTTTTTTCGATGTTCTTTATCAGCTCTTGCCGCTCTATTTCTATCTCTATCTAAAATTCAACATACAGTACTTGAATATATAAATTGCTTTTATGCCTTTCAATTTTAACCAACTGTGTTGAAGGGAGAGTTAGCACTGAGGGAGTCACAGGGTGGTATGGGGAGAAGATGTGCGCAGTAGAAGTAACAAATGGGTGAGCAGTGTGGAGGGGAGTGGTCAAGGCTGAATATTCCAGACACAAGGGACATTTTTTTTAACAGAGAGATACTACATGCTCAAATGTATATTTTATATTTTCTTTTTTAACGTTGTAAACTGAAGAAATCCCATACTTCAGTAATGAAACAATTTATTTTAAGAATATTTTCATTACAGGGCAAAGCTTAATGTTAACACACATAGTATCTACATAATCACAACTGCTAAAAAATACCTAAAAGTCCTATCAGACCTCTAAAAAAATCCCTAGAGTTTAATTAGCACCTTCAAGTGTAAATACAGTAAAGTAAAAGAAACACTGAGTGAAAATACATAAATGCCACTGGGTTAATGTCAAAAAGTTTCCCTAATTCTTTAACAACTTTGTTTGGGTTAACACCCAAACCAGTTATTACTGCTTAATGACAAAGAACTCAAAAGTTCTGCCAGGCAGTTGTTAATGTTGTTTTTAATTAATCATACATGCTAAACCTTTGGATATTTCAATATCTTTGAGTGCTTACTTCCTTGTGCTCTTTAGGTGAAGGCTTTTCTGAATAAGATGTATGTCCTACTGATTTGTAACTTAATCCATTAAATCAATAAAATGTTAAAAAAAACATGTAAATACCCACACCTATAGAAATAAGGCACTCATAACCCATGCATTTATAGAACTTAAACAGACAGAACTTTATTTTTCTCAAAGGGGATATTTGCCTTTTCACAGAAGCTCTTTAAATATATAAATGCATAAATAGATAAATAATTATATATATACAAACTATGGTCTGAACACATACCAGAATGTCGTAAAAACAAGAAAATCAAAAAAAAAAAACTTCTGACTTGGCAGTAACAGTGAGACACGTATTGCTGTTGTATAAAGGAGCCCCACTGGCTTTTCTTTACACACTTCTGCTGCATAATTTGTTGGTTTAAAGTACTCAGTGTTAGTGTGTCACAGAGAAGATGTGTAGCATTGTTGATAGAAATCACTCAGTTTTAATTTTCTCCTTTGCTACTACCTCCAGGAAGTGCAGAGTGCATCCAATAACTAAATCCAGCCTTTTAATTATGTTGTTGATTTGGTCGGCAAGGCATATGCAGTCATTACTTTTTGTTATTACTAGTTTTAATGACTGGAGAGAAAATCCTCTTTGCACCCAAGAGAAAATTTGTAACAAGTAACAACTGCAGAAATTTCACCTGACTGTTTACGCGTCATTTCATGTCAAATCAACCAATGGTCCACACACTTCGCACTCAAAAAATTCTGGAAAAGTTAGCAGGTGTACCCATGTTAGTCAGAGACACCCTATATATTTTTTTGATGTAAGATCAATAATTTCCAAGATACAGACAGTTTACCGAAGGAAGGCAAGTATTGATTTTATCCAGCCTCATTTTTTCATCAAATTTCACAAGTCCATAGCTGAAGAACTAAACCATCAAGCAGGCTCAAACTATGCATGCTGGTACATTAATTGGTGTAGTATGTGATGAAATTAGAACATTTGGTCCAGACAACCCTGCATGGTCAAAGCATCCCCGTTAAATTGACTAAAATCTTAGTTTTGACTTAGCTATGTTTAGGCCTCACAAACACATATTTGTAACCAACACAGACTTTTGATTTTTTTTTTCCTTCTTTAAATAACTACTTAGGCTTTTTGAAAAACAAACAGAAAAGTAGCTGTATCAGGGTTTGAGCAGCAGACTTCTCAAATCCAAAAACGTATTTTGGATTTCATTTTCAGAGTACCCCTAACGGCATGTGGGAATGTGTAGATAATTTAAAAAATATTTTTCATTTATTCTACATTTTCTTATGCAAATCTTTCATATTTATTTTCCATCATAAACATAGGCTGAATGTGCCATGTGTCAATAATGGTAGTCACCAAGTTTTCAATCAGTAAGTTATCAAAAATATCAAACTTTTTTTCATATAAAATGACAATGTTCTATCTCATGTTGCTGAACAGAGAATGTGATTCTTCTTGGCCAAAATAGTACCTGGAACTCGAGAAAATCACTGTTACATCCCAACTGAAGATGGCAAACTTAAAGTCTGCTAGGTGTCTGGTGAAGACAGTCAATTGCCTGTCTGAATAATCACAACTGAAGCAGCAGCTTAGATCCAGCCCTCTCACAATCACACTCCTAATGGATCAGATGCATCCCTCACATGAGACAACTGTCCTATTGGAGGTTATGTTGGGTGCATGTATGATGAAAAACGCTGCATTGGTGTGATTGCTGAAAATAGCAAAACTAAATCAGACATCCTGATAATGTTACATACATCCAAACTATCCTTCACAGTCTTTCCATTGGCCACCTAAAGGCACTATTTGTTGGGTGCACCTACAATGGTCAGTGGGAGGCAGTACCATCTTGATTTCAAAGACAAACGTGCCCTATACTCTAGATTTCGAATGAAACAGAAATGTAATGGGTCTCATTCCTGCTTCTGCAATACCAAGATGTTAACATTTCATTATAACTAGTGTTGTATTTAATGATAAATTATGTAGCTGTTGTTCACGTTTTGTGCATAACCCTATACCCAAGTTAGTGATGAAGAACATGATGATTATCATTACTGACAAATGGTGAATTTAACCCATGTTTAGAATTGAAAATAAAAATGAAAGATTCACATAAGAAAAGTCAGACTTCATTTATTGAGAAAGAAGGGACCATGTAGGATACAGAAAAAAATAATTTTAAAAATGTCTGGACATTCCCACAGTGTATTAAACTGGTCTAAAAATTAGACCCAAAATTCTTTTTTCACATTTGAGAGGACTGCTGGTCAAACCCTGATGCAGTTTCTTGTTTGTTTATAACCTTTTGACAATCCCTGTGTAGGCATCTAAACTTCGAAAAAAAATTCAGCAGGCTGTATCAGTTAGAAACTGATGACACTCCTATCCCCTAACAAAATTTGCTGTATCAAAATAATCTTACATGGTGTCTCCTGAATTACATGGGTACACCAGGTATTTTTTTCAGAATTTTTTGAAACCGAAGTGCTTGGTATTTCTGGAAAATCGGTTGATATGACATGGAATAATAACAACAATTGTCTAATTTGTTCACACCAACACAGCGTACGTGCCCATTTCAGAGGTAGCACTTCAAAATTCTGCAATGCCGTTCTCCTCTGTCTCTGAATTTAGAGTTATCCACAATAGGATTTAATTGTTATATCTGATGTGTTTGGTCCTTTCCCCCCAAAAAAAATCCACTGTCCATTTGTATCTCTTTGACATTAGTGCTTTCCTTTTCCTTTCATTTTCAGTGGTATTTCTTCAGGCAGAATTAGTGAACAAGCATATAATGCATCTTCTGGATTCTAACCACACACATGGCACGTCATACAGTGTAATCCTTCTGCTGGCTGACAGCAATAGATTCCTGTCTGTTTTCAGAATACTCAAGATGCTGTTCATTTCATTCAAAGCTCTGAAAATGAACACCCATGAGAATCTGTGTGCATTGTTAACTCGTTTAAACCTATGTGACAGATATGATCATCTAAATCAGGCCTTCTAGCAATCCAGAAGCCTTCATGCTTTCAGTTAAAAATCGTTCAGCTTTGAAGTACCCAGTCTGTCTTACTACATCTCTTCTTTTAAATGTTACATTAATGAAGTTTACTGTATCAGCAAAAGTACAAGAATTGTTTGAACAGGATAGTAATTTTGCATACTCATAGTAGTTTTTTTCATTTTGTTTTAACATTTACATTTTTGTGCTTTGGTAGTAGAAATCATATTTCCATCATTCTTCACTCATTCTGACATGTTTTTGATCAATTGTGCCCTAAACATAACCTGTCATCAACAAATATGTTACATTTATAGGTTTTAATAAAGAACTATAAACTTTTATAATATTCACTCAGTATCTACCATGTGAACTGTACTACCTAACAGCAATGAAGACAGAGACAATATCTCCAGACTTTACCAATTTTGTCAAAAGCTTGCAGAACAATGATAAATTAAACAATAATGCAAATTTTTATACTATAGCACCAAGAGTTGTACCTTCAGTGCTGAGATTGCCAGCTTTCACTCAATCAGAATTCAAGATACGAGGTTATTTGAACTGTATTATCTGACACTGTTGTGATGTGAGATTTTACATATAACTTGATGAATATTTTGTACTGTATATCTTTATTTGTAATTTAGACAAAGCAGTGTAATTTAGTGTGTCCCCCCCCCCCCTTTAGGAATGGGTCTGTTTGAATTTTACGACAGGATTTGGGGGATGTGTGTTTTAAACCAGTTTGGCAAGTGTTTCTTTGCTAAAGTCATTTCTACCCCCGCAAATGGGCTAAGGTGTACTTTAACATATGGTTTGGGGGCAGGTGTTAAGTTGTTCTATTTCCCCCATTGGTCTGAAGTATGGCTGTTTGGTCAGAAGCCTTTAAGTACCATGATGTGCTATTGGCTCTCGGGATTGGACAGAACATCTATAAATGTATGTGTTTAACCTCAGTATCTCGCTCTTACCAACCAACATATGATGAAGAAGCATCTCTCTTGCTAACCTGAAGAGAACACAATGAACAGCACAGCTCAGCAGCCATTTTGAACAGACATGTGGCTGAAAGCTGAGCATCAATGATGCCTTAACTAGAGACAATTAAGTAACCAGAAGTATGTGTGCCACCTGAACTACATGTCATCATTTAATCAGGTTGTATGGTTGCCAATATTCAAATGTACTTTGCATTTTGTTATTATTTATGAATATTATCAATAATACTAATACATTGTTTAAACTGTAACTTAACTTCTGCTTGTCTTTTACTATTTCTAATTGCCTAAGGTTATAGATATAGAAGGGAAGGTGGGGATAAGTTATATACAATAATACCTTATAAACAGTGGTAAGTCTGTGAGATTAGGCATTCTAAGGCTACATATTAATAATACAATAGGGGAAAGTAGAGCAATATATATATTACTCTACCAAGACAAAACAATTGGCGTAGTCCGGCAGGATTTTGCGGTAACCATTGTTTTGCACCTTGTCAGACAAAACAATTGGCGTAGTCGGGTAGGATTTTGGGGTTACCATGTTTTGCACCCTGTTTGCAAATACTGTTGATGTATATGTGTGTGTATGTATGTGAATTTTAGGGCATTCAGTGTAGAAATGCGGTGGAAGTAAACATTGTTTGGTTGCTGAATGGAATATAACCAACAAAGTGTAGAGACTTCATGTGTGTCACAAGGACACCCGCATGTTTGTTAGTGCTGGTGGTAGTGAGTCCCTAATTAAAGTGCTAGAGAGTGGTGGAACATTGCATGCGTCATTCATACGGCATTTAAGTGGTTAAAGTGCTAGGGAGTGATGGGACATGCATGCATCATTCATACGGCACTTATTTGTTTAGAATCTTTGTGTATGTATGTGTGTATGTTTGCTTACAGGGGCAAAAGTAGGCCAACCCATAACGAAGGTGGCAAATTGTATTAGATTATAATTGTAGACTCAGAAATGCCTAAAATTAAATTAAAGTCAGCCATCTTCCAATGGAGTGGCAGAAGCAAGCAGGCTAAAGCTAGGAAACCTGTAGTGCAGGTAGAGAAAGCAGAAGCTGAGCTGAGCATGCCACAAAATGGAAGGGGGCTGGAAGGATTAAAAGCAGGAAAACAGAGATCAGGTATAAAGAAGACAGCTGCTGTTATAAGAGATTTACTATCTTGTATTATTGGTAATAAGGAAGATCAGTATAAGAAAGAAAGTGAAAATGGAATGTGTGAAAGTTTTGAAAGACGAAACAGTTGGTGTGAAAATTGTGAAGTGCTAGCATGTAGAACACCCACTGCTGAAGTGAAAAGCACAGAAAGCAGGGGAAACAAGGAGAGAAAACCACCTTTGGTGAAAGTTAGGGCAATAGTAATGGGATCTTACTGGAACCCTAAAACATGGGTGGGTGACTTACCTGAGAGAGATGAGTGCTCAGATAAAGAGTGGGAATGTGAGTGCAAGGAAAAGGAGAGAGATGAAAGGAAGGGAAAACAGCAAGGATGTTTTCTTCCATTATTATTCTCCATTGCACCACAATCTTCAGGTGATTCTGAGGTCTGCCCAGTATTTAAAGAACATGCTACACTGATAGTTATTTCACCACTGTTAAGAAAGGCAACCAGTGCTGCACTGAAATTTGATTTAGGACAAAGAAATCAGATAGAAGGCAGAGAAGCTGGTGAGTGTGAATGGCAATTGTTGACTAGAGGGCATGAAATGGATAATGGTTTAAAGATAATGAGTAAAGAAAGCGTGGAATTAAAACAAAGAACAATGGAAATTAATGGAATTCAAGTGTTTGTGTGTGAAAGGTCTGAATGTGCTAGTGCAAGAATGGCTGAGTTGGAAAGAAAGTGCACCAGTTTAGGATTTGGTTTGAATGAATCAGGACAGGCCAAAGAACAAAGGATGGGGGATGGTGCAGCAGGAAGGTTTACGAGCTCAGACAGCAAGTCAGGAATGCACAGGGGTGTGAAAGTCCTAACAGCTGTGCTGTGGCCAGCAGGAATTAAAAAGCACACACACTTAGGTTCAGTAAATCGAAACCTGACTGACCAGTTGTTTAAAAAGACAGCCTATGAATCTCCCAGCAATAAAATGGAGAAAAGTGAGCTGGTCTTTAGTAAAGAACACAGGTCAGTTTTAGGAGAGATGCTGGATTTAGAATTGGGATTTTGGAGAGGTTATAGTCCACACTTTCAGGTAGCAGTTACCATACAATAAAAAAATAAAAAGGACACACAGGCAATGAAAAAAATAGAAGGGTAGTGCAGGAAGACAGGAAAGGGAAAATAGTTATTTCTGTTTCCATTTTCTGGCCTTTTGCAATAGTGCTACTTCTATTGTAAGGTTTTATGGACTTTGAGTTGGTGCAGGTAATAAATAGTGAAGGCAATTAGCAGAGTAAAATCCATGCAGGAGATTGGGTTACCATTAGCACATTGGAGCAGAGTGGCACTAGTGGCCAAGCTGTTCCAATGAATGCCAGGAAGCAAAGTTTGAGTGTTGGCACCAGGTTAACAACCAAGAAGATGAGATGGACAGAAACTGCTTTGTCACCTTCCCTTCTGCAGACCTGCCCACATAGCGGAATGAAAAAAGAAACAGGAAAAGACAATAAGCAAAGACTAAAGACAAAGACAAAGACATGAAGAAGAACTGAACAGACAGCAAGGAAAAGACACTTACTGGGGTTTAAGTGAGTAACAAGTCCACAAGTCACATAATGATAGGACTAGTCAGAATAGCTATAGTTTAAAAGGAAAGGTTTGTTCATTACTGCAGCAAATTTATATTCCAAGGGGTGGAAACTGAACAAACCAGTTAGGAATGCCAAAATAAGGGGATTCATTTTGGGCTCATAAAGTATACATTCTGGGTATTAATTAATTAAGTGGGATAATTAATATCATTAATACTATTATTAAAGAGCGGTATACTGAGCAAATTTGTGAACTTTTTAGGAAAGCAGGTGCAGCTGGTACATTTGCAAGATATATGGGTTCCGATGTTTAGGTATAGTTTTAATTGGGAAAATACGGAAGCCCTGCTGAGGTTGTCAGCTGTGGTACAGGCACAGGACCAGTGGGCCAATTCTGAACTGAGGTGTTTAGCACAACGAGTATGCATATGGTGAGAAAACAACTCTAGGGGTGGCCTACAGGGGGAATGATGTGTTGCATAGCTGTGATGTCTCATGGTGGTGATGCCAGCCTATACTGGTAAAGGCTGATGGCAGTCAAGAGTTGCACCATGGGTAGGAAAGCACAAGAGGCAACTAAATCAACTCCAAATGTGTGAAGGGGGGCGACAGAGGTTGGTTTGTGAACAGTTTATGCAGTGGCACATGTGCTCTCACTTGGGCAGAACTGGTTGTACTGGCACCTGTGGCATGTTACCTTTCAAATTTTGATATTAATTGTACAGCTGCATATGCTTAAATGAACAGTTTGGGACAGGGGTCTAATTAGCAGTTAGACGCAAAACCAGTAAAGAACAAAGGTCAGTTTTAGGAATTCACACAATAGACTTAAATTTCAGTGGGCTAGTTTAGTGGAAGGTGTGGACTTGTCTCATTTTGAACCACCAGATCTGATGACATATGAAGACTGCAGAAAGCTAAAGGAACAGTTGAAGCAAGCCAGAGCAGATACAAGTTATCAGAAGCGCATCCAAGTTCTTCAGATTGTCTTTGAATTAAAGACGATATGTAATGGACAAATGGTCATGGACAACTTTTAACACTGGGACAGCAAATACTGCAAATCAATGCACAAGTTATGCATCAGACTCTTTAAACAATTAAGACTGTTTATAAAGACATTGTACAAAACATTCATCGGGGTGGAGTGTTGTGATGTGAGATTTTACATATAACTTGATGAATATTTTGTACTGTATATCTTTATTTGTAATTTAGACAAAGCAGTGTAATTTAGTGTCCCCCCCCCCCCCCCCCTTTAGGAATGGGTCTGTTTGAATTTTACGACAGGATTTGGGGGATGTGTGTTTTAAACCAGTTTGGCAAGTGTTTCTTTGCTAAAGTCATTTCTACCCCCGCAAATGGGCTAAGGTGTACGTTAACATATGGTTTGGGGGCAGGTGTTAAGTTGTTCTATTTCCCCCATTGGTCTGAAGTATGGCTGTTTGGTCAGAAGCCTTTAAGTACCATGATGTGCTATTGGCTCTCGGGATTGGACAGAACATCTATAAATGCATGTGTTTAACCTCAGTATCTCGCTCTTACCAACCAACATATGATGAAGAAGCATCTCTCTTGCTAACCTGAAGAGAACACAATGAACAGCACAGCTCAGCAGCCATTTTGAACAGACATGTGGCTGAAAGCTGAGCATTAATGATGCCTTAACTAGAGACATTTAAGTAACCAGAAGTCTGTGTGCCACCTGAACTACATGTCATCATTTAATCAGGTTGTATGGTTGCCAATATTCAAATGTACTTTGCATTTTGTTATTATTTATGAATATTATCAATAATACTAATACATTGTTTAAACTGTAACTTAACTTCTGCTTGTCTTTTACTATTTCTAATTGCCTAAGGTTATAGATATAGAAGGGAAGGTGGGGATAAGTTATATACAATAATACCTTATAAACAGTGGTAAGTCTGTGAGATTAGGCATTCTAAGGCTACATATTAATAATACAATAGGGGAAAATAGAGCAATATATATATATTACTCGACCAAGACAAAACAATTGGCGTAGTCCGGCAGGATTTTGCGGTAACCATTGTTTTGCACCTTGTCAGACAAAACAGACACCGTGCAGAAAAGTATGAAAATCTTAAATGCATTGAAATGCCAAGTCAATTAATAAAATAAAAATAACAGGACTCTTTGAACATCCACTCTATAGCTACTGGTGACTGTGAAAAGTATAATGCACAAATACCTTTACGACAATGCAAGGCTAACACCAGTACAACTTTAGCTTTTTTTTTTTTTTTTTTTACAAATAATGCCCACATTATGTTTGATTCACAAGAAATATGCCTGAGAGTGCATTAACAACAACCCACTACAAACAGAAATTCTTTCTGCACAACACACAATTTCACTGTAACAAGCCAAACAGAAATTGTATCAATCAAACATGAGTAAGGTGACACTGATACTTTAGTTTTTACTTTTCGTTTGCATTGGCAATATTTATTGCAAGTTCATTTCTAAGTTCTAAGTCTACAATTATAATGAGTACAAAATGGAATGGTGCATTTGATTTGATGGTTTTGGCAAAAAAAGAGTATTCCATGATAGTCTGTAATATTGGGGCAGGGAGAGAAATGCTCAACTGACAAGATGAACTGAACATGGCATCTCTATAAATCTAGAAACAGAAAAAAAAATGAAATGCCCCTGGATGGAATGATAGTCAGAATATCACAGAACAGAAGATAATGTTTGCTCTGTACTAGTTCATTGGGTGATAACATAAATATCTCTAGTCTTAATTGCGAGTCTAAACCAGTCTGAGAGACAACCATGACCTTGGATATGAAGTTATTGATTTTTATTTTGAGTATGTCAAACTCAACTATGAAGCACACCACTACAAATTGTTGTTACATGAGGTCATATGCAAAATATAATTTGTAAATAGGACTTCTGCAATCATCAATTCCCAAAAATGAATACATCTCTTTCTATCTAATTAATGAAAACCAGAATCCTGAGATGAGACCAGATACACTATTATTTGACTTACCTATAAACTTTAAACAAATCTGACTTAAGGCTACAATACTCTGCACAAATGACAATACAATTAAACTTGAATACAAGGACAAATTCCACTCTGTAAATACAGGTACTAAATGGAATCTCACTGCAAAATTATAATACTTGTGACAATGCTAAGATAAAATGGGATAAACAGTCACAACTCCAAACAACATGTTTACACAGGTTTGCCAGATTTCTGTAATTGCTAAAATATCCACATAAGAACTGTTTAGTACAGTAAGGAAAATATCTACAATCCTCTGGGAAGTATGGTTCATC
The DNA here is from genome assembly GCF_900747795.2 of Erpetoichthys calabaricus. Lineage (NCBI taxonomy): Eukaryota > Metazoa > Chordata > Cladistia > Polypteriformes > Polypteridae > Erpetoichthys > Erpetoichthys calabaricus. The sequence goes on from NC_041398.2 coordinate 107,340,196, forward strand.
TATTGTCCACTTTATTGATTTTAGCTGGTGAGCACAGAAGTGTGATTCCTTATATATAATCTATACTAATAAAAGGCAAAGCCCTCACTGACTGACTGACTGACTGACTGACTGACTGACTAATCACTAATTCTCCAACTTCCCGTGTAGGTAGAAGGCTGAAATTTGGCAGGCTCATTCCTTACAGCTTACTTACAAAAGTTAGGCAGGTTTCATTTCGAAATTCTACGCGTAATGGTCATAACTGGAACCTGTTTGACTGACTCACTCATCACTAATTCTCCAACTTCCCGTGTAGGTAGAAGGCTGAAATTTGGCAGGCTCATTCCTTACAGCTTACTTACAAAAGTTAGGCAGGTTTCATTTCGAAATTCTACGCGTAATGGTCATAACTGGAACCTGTTTTTTGTCCATATACTCTAATGGAGGAGGCGGAGTCACGTATTGCGTCATCACGTATTACGCCTCCTACGTAATCATGTGAACTGAAAACGAGGAAGAGATTTACAGCACAAGTCAAACGCGGGGAACGAAGGTAAATGACGTTAATTGTTGACTGTCTTTTAATACTGTGTAATTGTTGAGTGTCTTTTAATACTGTGTAAGCATACATATTAACACATGTGCAATTAAACGTGTGCATTTACGGGGTGATTTCTCAAGCTTAAAAGCTCACCTTTTATTAAAAAGGTAAATGCAAACTCTTTTCATTCTGAAGGGCACAAACCACGTTAGATTTCAGCTGTTAAACGCGCAAAAATGTCAGTACACCAGATAAATAAGCGCAACATATTATCAGTTGTATTGTATGCTTACAATACATATAGAAATGTGTTAATCGTTAACTAATATTATGGGATAGTATTTTCCGACTCGCGCCTTGATTTAAACGATTGCATGTCTTGGTGGGTTTGCGTAGCTTATTGTCAATATCTTTACACCTCTTTTTAAGACTTAATTTAAAAAGGTTTTCTTTTCTTCTTAATTAAAATTTAAAAGCAATACTTCACCGCTGCGAAGCCCCTCTAGCGCTGACGTCCGAGGTTCGATTACCGTAAGCAAGTGCAGTGAGTGTGTACGCCTGATGAGCCAAGAATAAGGGGGAAAAAAGGTGTTGCGTACTCTTTGCATTATTTGACAGTAAACTATTTTCATCCATTCTATGATCTGCTTCTCACAACTGAAGGCACCGTGGCTGATGTTACCTGACTTGCTGGCCAACCATAAGCGCTACCGGGTAGGTAACCACCCACTCACTTCACTCCCTTACGGGAATCGAACCTCGGACGTCAGCGCTAGAGGCGAAGCCCCTAAAATTGCGCCACGGCGTGTGGTTCGTTTATTTGACAGCATGTAGATCGGGGTAATTACATTCACAGCATTCGTAGTCTGATTCACAATCTGATTGTATGGGTGGTTACCTACCAGGTAACGCTTATGGTTAGCCAGAAAGTCAGCTCGAAGTGATCACTCGAGTGAAGGCAGCTTCACAAAAAAACAGATCCTTAACAAACTGTTATTGGTATATTTTCCCTCAATTTTAAAAGGTTTACTTTTCTTCTTAATAAAAATTTAAAAGCAGTACTTCGCCGGTGTGAAGCGTGGGGATTTGAGCGACTGACGCATACAGACATATTCATGAGTGCAGGTACTTCAGAAAGAAAGCACCGTGTAAACCTAAACTTTAAATTAAGTTCATAGACCTACAAAAGGTTGCCATTGATTTGAGGCAAGATTGCTTTTCTCATGTACAACTATACGTTGCATTCTTAACAGTAAGCTTGCACAGCTTGGTCATATTACAACCTGAGTGCTGAACTGACAACGTCGTATACAAACAGAACTATAACAATTGTAATAAACAAACAAAAAAAAAAAGCGAAGAACCCTTGGATTTAATAAAAAGGCTCCTTCCTTGGCGAAGCAAGGAAAAAGGAAGACCTTATATGGCGTTCTTTTATAAAACAGCGGAAAAGCTGTGTTAAGGCTGCTTCACAAAAAAACAGATCCTTAACAAATTGCTATTGGGATATTTTCCCTCAATTTAAAAAGCTTCTCTTCTTAATAAAAATTTAAAAGCAGTACTTCGCGGGGATTTAGATACAGATATATATATATATATATATATATATATATATATATATATATATATAGATGTATATAGATGTATATAGAGATATAGATATATATAAATATCCATCCATCCATCCATTTTCCAACCCGCTGAATCCGAACACAGGGTCACGGGGGTCTGCTGGAGCCAATCCCAGCCAACACAGGGCACAAGGCAGGAACCAATCCCAAACACACCCACACACCAAGCACACACTAGGGCCAATTTAGAATCGCCAATCCACCTAACCTGCATGTCTTTGGATTGTGGGAGGAAACCGGAGCGCCCGGAGGAAACCCACGCAGACACGGGGAGAACATGCAAACTCCACGCAGGGAGGACCTGGGAAGCGAATAGAGATATAGATATACATATTATATATATATATATATATATATATATATATATATATATATATATATGTAAGCTTATAAGTACTGCCTTACTTCTCTTTAAGAAAGGAAGATGTAATGATACTTGATTTAAACGATTCCATGTCTTGGTGGGTTTGCGTAGCTTATTGTCAATATCTTTACACCTGTTTTTAAGACTTGTTGACTGAAACGGGCTTTCACGAAAAAAGTTAGGGCTTTGCTACAGGATACACCCTCCACAAGTTAAGCAAGTAAAAATAAAAGTGTATATTTCTGTTTTATTTAAACCTTTTAAGTTTGTATGCATAGCCCCATTTGGCTGTTTTAGTTTTTTTTTTCTTCCTTCAGTAATATTAAATCTCCTTAAAGAAAAAGAACATATGCATTTTACTTTTTTTGTATCTCTTTAGTAATATTTTAGTGTAAAAGGATAACCAGTATTTAAACCTTTTATGTTACTTTACAAAGTTATTTTACACAATGTTGAAAAATTAATAAGAAAGCTACATATTTTGGCAGCTGCTGCTTTAATTTTCAATGAAATGAAAAAAGCTCTCCAAGAGAAAACCTCAATGAAGAAGAAACAGTTTGCACTATCTAAAAAGGAGAAACCCTCATTTATAAAGGTTTGCTGCAGATGACTTGACTAAAAATAAATTAATACTTCCTATGTGTATAATACATATTTATCTATTTTACTTATGCCTTTACTCCAGCAACTTGCAACATCTGAGGTACAATTTGTTACATTACTTTTGTTTTTTGCAGCACAGGCAGGTGAAGTGACTTCCTCAGAGTCACACAGTGGTGTCAGTACCAGGATTTGAACTGACAAGCTCCGGGTTTGCTGAAATATTACTTAAGACAGAAAAAAAACGAAAACGGGCAAATAGGGCTATGCATACAAATGTCCATCTATCCATTATCCAACCCGCTATATCCTAAATACAGGAGCCAATAAGTAGATATGTATATATACAGTATATATATATATATATTTTTTTTAATATATATATATATATATATATATATATATATATATATATATATATATATATATATATATATATATATATATATATAGATATATATGTGAATGTATGTATGTATGTATATATGTATGTCTATATTTATATGTATATATATATATATATGTAGATATGTAAATTTGTATATGTATATATATATATATATGTAGATATGTAAATTTGTATATGTATATATATATATATATATATATGTATATATATATATGTATATATATA